>NW_027488505.1:0-29497 GCF_051014445.1 Colletes latitarsis | reverse complement strand
GTAGTAGATGGACTGTGCCGATTCTGGGACGCATCTTCGTTTTCGGGACGATGCGAATGATGGCATCGATGAATGGACATGCGAAGATACCACAAGACAGATAAAATATTGGGAATCTTTTTTTTCATACCTTTTCACATTTCAATGTCGCAATATTTAAAATGACTTTTAAAGAAGAAGAAGCAGGAGTAGAACAATTCATGTGGGACAACGTAATTATGTAGGCAGCACTGAGTACGCGCGACATAATCATCAACCGTAAGCAGTTTTCTTTATATTACATTTTGACCAAATAAGAACGCTCTTCATTTTTCCTTTCAAGCATCTGAACCATGTCGATGTTTACCAGCATTCGAGCAAGCATATCATTAGCGGTTCAGTGGATCGTAACGTACCTGAAACGACTCTATATTACCATTCCGATTTCGGTCACAGTAATTCTCAGCAAAATCAAGATCGAGGTGAAGAAATGCGCAAATAGCACAGCATTTGAGATTTCCATATACCCGAACGCATCGTTAGGATGGACTGTGTGTATTGGCCACTGAAGAATTGAAGGAATATTGGTCAACGATATGATGTAAATGCTGATTGGAATCGATGAATGAACATGCGAAGATAGGACAAGACAGACAGAATATAGGTAATTTTCCTTTCTCATACCTTTCACATTTTCAATCACAAAATCTTTAAAATGACTATAAATATAGTATAAAAAGCAGAAAAAGCAGTAGAACAATTTATGTGGCAGCTCCGAGTACACCAGACGTATTCATCAACAATAAGTATGTTTTTCTTTATATTACATTTTGACCAAATAAGAACGCTCTTCATTTTCCCTTTCAAGCATCTGAACCATGTCGATGTTTACCAGCATTCGAGCAAGCATATCATTAGCGGTTCAGTGGATCGTAACGTACCTGAAACGACTCTATATTACCATTCCGATTTCGGTTACGATAATTCCCGGCAAAATCAAGATCGAGGTGAAGAAATGCGCAAATAGCACAGCATTTGAGATTTCGGTTACGATAATTCTCGGCAAAAATCAAGATCGAGGTGAAGAAATGCGCGAATAGCACAGCATTTCAGATTTCCATATATGCGAACGCACCGTTAGAATACACTGTGTGTATTGGCCACTGAAGAATTGAAGAAATATTGATCAACGATATGATGTAAATGCTTATTGGAATTCCCCAAAGAAAAAAAAAAAAAAAGGAAAAAACAAATGGTATACTGCACTGTACATTGCAAGGAGAGAACTGGATCAACTGAGAGTATGCAACTGAACATTAGTACTAATACGCCGTTGAAAGACTGCACCACACTGTGTTTCCTACGCACATACGAAGACGGTAAGGGACCGAGGACCGGGTGACGGTTGCAGCCTTACAACCTCCCTCTATTCATCGACGCGAGGATTTTTTTCTAGACGTCAGCCAGACGTCTGAGTTTCTTCCCCAATTTCTTCTATCGTTTGTATTTAAGAGTCACATTTAACGAAATAAACGGCTTAGTAGCATAAGGCGATCAAGCGAAAATAAAATTATAATCGTACCGCTTATTTTCCGTCAGTTCCTTCTCTCGAGATCCGGACCCCCGTTAGGCGAGGAATTTTCAAACCTCCTTCCCCTAACGGTATGAATGCATGATCAGAGTATACAAGAGTTCGAGATTACGAGTTTAAACTCTATATGAAAGAGTACGAAAAGAGCGCAAAATAGTGTAAAAGAATACATCATAATGCATGAACGCAAAATTATGACGCCTTCAATTTTTTTTTGCTAACACGTGTTATCTTTGTACGCATAGTTGTTAATAAAGTATTGTGTTCGTAAATAGGTGTTATGTTATTTATTTCCTCCACAAATCAAGCTTCGCGAACATTGTGGGAACCAGTAGATAGTCTGTGCCGATTCTGGGACGTAGTAGATGGACTGTGCCGATTCTGGGACGCATCTTCGTTTTCGGGACGATGCGAATGATGGCATCGATGAATGGACATGCGAAGATACCACAAGACAGATAAAATATTGGGAATCTTTTTTTTCATACCTTTTCACATTTCAATGTCGCAATATTTAAAATGACTTTTAAAGAAGAAGAAGCAGGAGTAGAACAATTCATGTGGGACAACGTGATCGGTGTACCGGAGGAAGTAGGCAGCACTGAGTACGCGCGACATAATCATCAACCGTAAGCAGTTTTCTTTATATTACATTTTGACCAAATAAGAACGCTCTTCATTTTTCCTTTCAAGCATCTGAACCATGTCGATGTTTACCAGCATTCGAGCAAGCATATCATTAGCGGTTCAGTGGATCGTAACGTACCTGAAACGACTCTATATTACCATTCCGATTTCGGTCACAGTAATTCTCAGCAAAATCAAGATCGAGGTGAAGAAATGCGCAAATAGCACAGCATTTGAGATTTCCATATACCCGAACGCATCGTTAGGATGGACTGTGTGTATTGGCCACTGAAGAATTGAAGGAATATTGGTCAACGATATGATGTAAATGCTGATTGGAATCGATGAATGAACATGCGAAGATAGGACAAGACAGACAGAATATAGGTAATTTTCCTTTCTCATACCTTTCACATTTTCAATCACAAAATCTTTAAAATGACTATAAATATAGTATAAAAAGCAGAAAAAGCAGTAGAACAATTTATGTGGCAGCTCCGAGTACACCAGACGTATTCATCAACAATAAGTATGTTTTTCTTTATATTACATTTTGACCAAATAAGAACGCTCTTCATTTTCCCTTTCAAGCATCTGAACCATGTCGATGTTTACCAGCATTCGAGCAAGCATATCATTAGCGGTTCAGTGGATCGTAACGTACCTGAAACGACTCTATATTACCATTCCGATTTCGGTTACGATAATTCCCGGCAAAATCAAGATCGAGGTGAAGAAATGCGCAAATAGCACAGCATTTGAGATTTCGGTTACGATAATTCTCGGCAAAAATCAAGATCGAGGTGAAGAAATGCGCGAATAGCACAGCATTTCAGATTTCCATATATGCGAACGCACCGTTAGAATACACTGTGTGTATTGGCCACTGAAGAATTGAAGAAATATTGATCAACGATATGATGTAAATGCTTATTGGAATTCCCCAAAGAAAAAAAAAAAAAAAGGAAAAAACAAATGGTATACTGCACTGTACATTGCAAGGAGAGAACTGGATCAACTGAGAGTATGCAACTGAACATTAGTACTAATACGCCGTTGAAAGACTGCACCACACTGTGTTTCCTACGCACATACGAAGACGGTAAGGGACCGAGGACCGGGTGACGGTTGCAGCCTTACAACCTCCCTCTATTCATCGACGCGAGGATTTTTTTCTAGACGTCAGCCAGACGTCTGAGTTTCTTCCCCAATTTCTTCTATCGTTTGTATTTAAGAGTCACATTTAACGAAATAAACGGCTTAGTAGCATAAGGCGATCAAGCGAAAATAAAATTATAATCGTACCGCTTATTTTCCGTCAGTTCCTTCTCTCGAGATCCGGACCCCCGTTAGGCGAGGAATTTTCAAACCTCCTTCCCCTAACGGTATGAATGCATGATCAGAGTATACAAGAGTTCGAGATTACGAGTTTAAACTCTATATGAAAGAGTACGAAAAGAGCGCAAAATAGTGTAAAAGAATACATCATAATGCATGAACGCAAAATTATGACGCCTTCAATTTTTTTTTGCTAACACGTGTTATCTTTGTACGCATAGTTGTTAATAAAGTATTGTGTTCGTAAATAGGTGTTATGTTATTTATTTCCTCCACAAATCAAGCTTCGCGAACATTGTGGGAACCAGTAGATAGTCTGTGCCGATTCTGGGACTAGTAGATGGTCTGTGCCGATTCTGGGACGCATCTTCGTTTTCGGACGATGCGAATGGTGGCATCGATGAATGAACATGCGAAGATAGGACAAGACAGACAGAATATAGGTAATTTTCCTTTCTCATACCTTTCACATTTTCAATCACAAAATCTTTAAAATGACTATAAAAGTAGAGAAAGCAGAAAAAGCAGTACAACAATTTATGTGGCAGCTCCGAGTACACGCGACATAATCATCAACCGTAAGCAGTTTTCTTTATATTACATTTTGACCAAATAAGAACGCTCTTCATTTTTCCTTTCAAGCATCTGAACCATGTCGATGTTTACCAGCATTCGAGCAAGCATATCATTAGCGGTTCAGTGGATCGTAACGTACCTGAAACGACTCTATATTACCATTCCGATTTCGGTCACAGTAATTCTCAGCAAAATCAAGATCGAGGTGAAGAAATGCGCAAATAGCACAGCATTTGAGATTTCCATATACCCGAACGCATCGTTAGGATGGACTGTGTGTATTGGCCACTGAAGAATTGAAGGAATATTGGTCAACGATATGATGTAAATGCTGATTGGAATCGATGAATGAACATGCGAAGATAGGACAAGACAGACAGAATATAGGTAATTTTCCTTTCTCATACCTTTCACATTTTCAATCACAAAATCTTTAAAATGACTATAAATATAGTATAAAAAGCAGAAAAAGCAGTAGAACAATTTATGTGGCAGCTCCGAGTACACCAGACGTATTCATCAACAATAAGTATGTTTTTCTTTATATTACATTTTGACCAAATAAGAACGCTCTTCATTTTCCCTTTCAAGCATCTGAACCATGTCGATGTTTACCAGCATTCGAGCAAGCATATCATTAGCGGTTCAGTGGATCGTAACGTACCTGAAACGACTCTATATTACCATTCCGATTTCGGTTACGATAATTCCCGGCAAAATCAAGATCGAGGTGAAGAAATGCGCAAATAGCACAGCATTTGAGATTTCGGTTACGATAATTCTCGGCAAAAATCAAGATCGAGGTGAAGAAATGCGCGAATAGCACAGCATTTCAGATTTCCATATATGCGAACGCACCGTTAGAATACACTGTGTGTATTGGCCACTGAAGAATTGAAGAAATATTGATCAACGATATGATGTAAATGCTTATTGGAATTCCCCAAAGAAAAAAAAAAAAAAAGGAAAAAACAAATGGTATACTGCACTGTACATTGCAAGGAGAGAACTGGATCAACTGAGAGTATGCAACTGAACATTAGTACTAATACGCCGTTGAAAGACTGCACCACACTGTGTTTCCTACGCACATACGAAGACGGTAAGGGACCGAGGACCGGGTGACGGTTGCAGCCTTACAACCTCCCTCTATTCATCGACGCGAGGATTTTTTTCTAGACGTCAGCCAGACGTCTGAGTTTCTTCCCCAATTTCTTCTATCGTTTGTATTTAAGAGTCACATTTAACGAAATAAACGGCTTAGTAGCATAAGGCGATCAAGCGAAAATAAAATTATAATCGTACCGCTTATTTTCCGTCAGTTCCTTCTCTCGAGATCCGGACCCCCGTTAGGCGAGGAATTTTCAAACCTCCTTCCCCTAACGGTATGAATGCATGATCAGAGTATACAAGAGTTCGAGATTACGAGTTTAAACTCTATATGAAAGAGTACGAAAAGAGCGCAAAATAGTGTAAAAGAATACATCATAATGCATGAACGCAAAATTATGACGCCTTCAATTTTTTTTTGCTAACACGTGTTATCTTTGTACGCATAGTTGTTAATAAAGTATTGTGTTCGTAAATAGGTGTTATGTTATTTATTTCCTCCACAAATCAAGCTTCGCGAACATTGTGGGAACCAGTAGATAGTCTGTGCCGATTCTGGGACAGTAGATAGTCTGTGCCGATCTTTAAAATGACTATAAATATAGTATAAAAAGCAGAAAAAGCAGTAGAACAATTTATGTGGCAGCTCCGAGTACACCAGACGTATTCATCAACAATAAGTATGTTTTTCTTTATATTACATTTTGACCAAATAAGAACGCTCTTCATTTTCCCTTTCAAGCATCTGAACCATGTCGATGTTTACCAGCATTCGAGCAAGCATATCATTAGCGGTTCAGTGGATCGTAACGTACCTGAAACGACTCTATATTACCATTCCGATTTCGGTTACGATAATTCCCGGCAAAATCAAGATCGAGGTGAAGAAATGCGCAAATAGCACAGCATTTGAGATTTCGGTTACGATAATTCTCGGCAAAAATCAAGATCGAGGTGAAGAAATGCGCGAATAGCACAGCATTTCAGATTTCCATATATGCGAACGCACCGTTAGAATACACTGTGTGTATTGGCCACTGAAGAATTGAAGAAATATTGATCAACGATATGATGTAAATGCTTATTGGAATTCCCCAAAGAAAAAAAAAAAAAAAGGAAAAAACAAATGGTATACTGCACTGTACATTGCAAGGAGAGAACTGGATCAACTGAGAGTATGCAACTGAACATTAGTACTAATACGCCGTTGAAAGACTGCACCACACTGTGTTTCCTACGCACATACGAAGACGGTAAGGGACCGAGGACCGGGTGACGGTTGCAGCCTTACAACCTCCCTCTATTCATCGACGCGAGGATTTTTTTCTAGACGTCAGCCAGACGTCTGAGTTTCTTCCCCAATTTCTTCTATCGTTTGTATTTAAGAGTCACATTTAACGAAATAAACGGCTTAGTAGCATAAGGCGATCAAGCGAAAATAAAATTATAATCGTACCGCTTATTTTCCGTCAGTTCCTTCTCTCGAGATCCGGACCCCCGTTAGGCGAGGAATTTTCAAACCTCCTTCCCCTAACGGTATGAATGCATGATCAGAGTATACAAGAGTTCGAGATTACGAGTTTAAACTCTATATGAAAGAGTACGAAAAGAGCGCAAAATAGTGTAAAAGAATACATCATAATGCATGAACGCAAAATTATGACGCCTTCAATTTTTTTTTGCTAACACGTGTTATCTTTGTACGCATAGTTGTTAATAAAGTATTGTGTTCGTAAATAGGTGTTATGTTATTTATTTCCTCCACAAATCAAGCTTCGCGAACATTGTGGGAACCAGTAGATAGTCTGTGCCGATGTAGTAGATGGTCTGTGCCGATTCTGGGACCGTACATATTGGTAGTAGATGGTCTGTGCCGATTCTGGGACGCATCTTCGTTTTCGGACGATGCGAATGGTGGCATCGATGAATGAACATGCGAAGATAGGACAAGACAGACAGAATATAGGTAATTTTCCTTTCTCATACCTTTCACATTTTCAATCACAAAATCTTTAAAATGACTATAAAAGTAGAGAAAGCAGAAAAAGCAGTACAACAATTTATGTGGCAGCACTGAGTACGCGCGACATAATCATCAACCGTAAGCAGTTTTCTTTATATTACATTTTGACCAAATAAGAACGCTCTTCATTTTTCCTTTCAAGCATCTGAACCATGTCGATGTTTACCAGCATTCGAGCAAGCATATCATTAGCGGTTCAGTGGATCGTAACGTACCTGAAACGACTCTATATTACCATTCCGATTTCGGTCACAGTAATTCTCAGCAAAATCAAGATCGAGGTGAAGAAATGCGCAAATAGCACAGCATTTGAGATTTCCATATACCCGAACGCATCGTTAGGATGGACTGTGTGTATTGGCCACTGAAGAATTGAAGGAATATTGGTCAACGATATGATGTAAATGCTGATTGGAATCGATGAATGAACATGCGAAGATAGGACAAGACAGACAGAATATAGGTAATTTTCCTTTCTCATACCTTTCACATTTTCAATCACAAAATCTTTAAAATGACTATAAATATAGTATAAAAAGCAGAAAAAGCAGTAGAACAATTTATGTGGCAGCTCCGAGTACACCAGACGTATTCATCAACAATAAGTATGTTTTTCTTTATATTACATTTTGACCAAATAAGAACGCTCTTCATTTTCCCTTTCAAGCATCTGAACCATGTCGATGTTTACCAGCATTCGAGCAAGCATATCATTAGCGGTTCAGTGGATCGTAACGTACCTGAAACGACTCTATATTACCATTCCGATTTCGGTTACGATAATTCCCGGCAAAATCAAGATCGAGGTGAAGAAATGCGCAAATAGCACAGCATTTGAGATTTCGGTTACGATAATTCTCGGCAAAAATCAAGATCGAGGTGAAGAAATGCGCGAATAGCACAGCATTTCAGATTTCCATATATGCGAACGCACCGTTAGAATACACTGTGTGTATTGGCCACTGAAGAATTGAAGAAATATTGATCAACGATATGATGTAAATGCTTATTGGAATTCCCCAAAGAAAAAAAAAAAAAAAGGAAAAAACAAATGGTATACTGCACTGTACATTGCAAGGAGAGAACTGGATCAACTGAGAGTATGCAACTGAACATTAGTACTAATACGCCGTTGAAAGACTGCACCACACTGTGTTTCCTACGCACATACGAAGACGGTAAGGGACCGAGGACCGGGTGACGGTTGCAGCCTTACAACCTCCCTCTATTCATCGACGCGAGGATTTTTTTCTAGACGTCAGCCAGACGTCTGAGTTTCTTCCCCAATTTCTTCTATCGTTTGTATTTAAGAGTCACATTTAACGAAATAAACGGCTTAGTAGCATAAGGCGATCAAGCGAAAATAAAATTATAATCGTACCGCTTATTTTCCGTCAGTTCCTTCTCTCGAGATCCGGACCCCCGTTAGGCGAGGAATTTTCAAACCTCCTTCCCCTAACGGTATGAATGCATGATCAGAGTATACAAGAGTTCGAGATTACGAGTTTAAACTCTATATGAAAGAGTACGAAAAGAGCGCAAAATAGTGTAAAAGAATACATCATAATGCATGAACGCAAAATTATGACGCCTTCAATTTTTTTTTGCTAACACGTGTTATCTTTGTACGCATAGTTGTTAATAAAGTATTGTGTTCGTAAATAGGTGTTATGTTATTTATTTCCTCCACAAATCAAGCTTCGCGAACATTGTGGGAACCAGTAGATAGTCTGTGCCGATTCTGGGACATAGGTAGTAGATGGTCTGTGCCGATTCTGGGACGCATCTTCGTTTTCGGACGATGCGAATGGTGGCATCGATGAATGAACATGCGAAGATAGGACAAGACAGACAGAATATAGGTAATTTTCCTTTCTCATACCTTTCACATTTTCAATCACAAAATCTTTAAAATGACTATAAAAGTAGAGAAAGCAGAAAAAGCAGTACAACAATTTATGTGGCAGCTCCGAGTACACGCGACATAATCATCAACCGTAAGCAGTTTTCTTTATATTACATTTTGACCAAATAAGAACGCTCTTCATTTTTCCTTTCAAGCATCTGAACCATGTCGATGTTTACCAGCATTCGAGCAAGCATATCATTAGCGGTTCAGTGGATCGTAACGTACCTGAAACGACTCTATATTACCATTCCGATTTCGGTCACAGTAATTCTCAGCAAAATCAAGATCGAGGTGAAGAAATGCGCAAATAGCACAGCATTTGAGATTTCCATATACCCGAACGCATCGTTAGGATGGACTGTGTGTATTGGCCACTGAAGAATTGAAGGAATATTGGTCAACGATATGATGTAAATGCTGATTGGAATCGATGAATGAACATGCGAAGATAGGACAAGACAGACAGAATATAGGTAATTTTCCTTTCTCATACCTTTCACATTTTCAATCACAAAATCTTTAAAATGACTATAAATATAGTATAAAAAGCAGAAAAAGCAGTAGAACAATTTATGTGGCAGCTCCGAGTACACCAGACGTATTCATCAACAATAAGTATGTTTTTCTTTATATTACATTTTGACCAAATAAGAACGCTCTTCATTTTCCCTTTCAAGCATCTGAACCATGTCGATGTTTACCAGCATTCGAGCAAGCATATCATTAGCGGTTCAGTGGATCGTAACGTACCTGAAACGACTCTATATTACCATTCCGATTTCGGTTACGATAATTCCCGGCAAAATCAAGATCGAGGTGAAGAAATGCGCAAATAGCACAGCATTTGAGATTTCGGTTACGATAATTCTCGGCAAAAATCAAGATCGAGGTGAAGAAATGCGCGAATAGCACAGCATTTCAGATTTCCATATATGCGAACGCACCGTTAGAATACACTGTGTGTATTGGCCACTGAAGAATTGAAGAAATATTGATCAACGATATGATGTAAATGCTTATTGGAATTCCCCAAAGAAAAAAAAAAAAAAAGGAAAAAACAAATGGTATACTGCACTGTACATTGCAAGGAGAGAACTGGATCAACTGAGAGTATGCAACTGAACATTAGTACTAATACGCCGTTGAAAGACTGCACCACACTGTGTTTCCTACGCACATACGAAGACGGTAAGGGACCGAGGACCGGGTGACGGTTGCAGCCTTACAACCTCCCTCTATTCATCGACGCGAGGATTTTTTTCTAGACGTCAGCCAGACGTCTGAGTTTCTTCCCCAATTTCTTCTATCGTTTGTATTTAAGAGTCACATTTAACGAAATAAACGGCTTAGTAGCATAAGGCGATCAAGCGAAAATAAAATTATAATCGTACCGCTTATTTTCCGTCAGTTCCTTCTCTCGAGATCCGGACCCCCGTTAGGCGAGGAATTTTCAAACCTCCTTCCCCTAACGGTATGAATGCATGATCAGAGTATACAAGAGTTCGAGATTACGAGTTTAAACTCTATATGAAAGAGTACGAAAAGAGCGCAAAATAGTGTAAAAGAATACATCATAATGCATGAACGCAAAATTATGACGCCTTCAATTTTTTTTTGCTAACACGTGTTATCTTTGTACGCATAGTTGTTAATAAAGTATTGTGTTCGTAAATAGGTGTTATGTTATTTATTTCCTCCACAAATCAAGCTTCGCGAACATTGTGGGAACCAGTAGATAGTCTTGCCGATTCTGGGACGCGAATAGTAGAGAAAGCAGAAAAAGCAGTACAACAATTTATGTGGCAGCTCCGAGTACACGCGACATAATCATCAACCGTAAGCAGTTTTCTTTATATTACATTTTGACCAAATAAGAACGCTCTTCATTTTTCCTTTCAAGCATCTGAACCATGTCGATGTTTACCAGCATTCGAGCAAGCATATCATTAGCGGTTCAGTGGATCGTAACGTACCTGAAACGACTCTATATTACCATTCCGATTTCGGTCACAGTAATTCTCAGCAAAATCAAGATCGAGGTGAAGAAATGCGCAAATAGCACAGCATTTGAGATTTCCATATACCCGAACGCATCGTTAGGATGGACTGTGTGTATTGGCCACTGAAGAATTGAAGGAATATTGGTCAACGATATGATGTAAATGCTGATTGGAATCGATGAATGAACATGCGAAGATAGGACAAGACAGACAGAATATAGGTAATTTTCCTTTCTCATACCTTTCACATTTTCAATCACAAAATCTTTAAAATGACTATAAATATAGTATAAAAAGCAGAAAAAGCAGTAGAACAATTTATGTGGCAGCTCCGAGTACACCAGACGTATTCATCAACAATAAGTATGTTTTTCTTTATATTACATTTTGACCAAATAAGAACGCTCTTCATTTTCCCTTTCAAGCATCTGAACCATGTCGATGTTTACCAGCATTCGAGCAAGCATATCATTAGCGGTTCAGTGGATCGTAACGTACCTGAAACGACTCTATATTACCATTCCGATTTCGGTTACGATAATTCCCGGCAAAATCAAGATCGAGGTGAAGAAATGCGCAAATAGCACAGCATTTGAGATTTCGGTTACGATAATTCTCGGCAAAAATCAAGATCGAGGTGAAGAAATGCGCGAATAGCACAGCATTTCAGATTTCCATATATGCGAACGCACCGTTAGAATACACTGTGTGTATTGGCCACTGAAGAATTGAAGAAATATTGATCAACGATATGATGTAAATGCTTATTGGAATTCCCCAAAGAAAAAAAAAAAAAAAGGAAAAAACAAATGGTATACTGCACTGTACATTGCAAGGAGAGAACTGGATCAACTGAGAGTATGCAACTGAACATTAGTACTAATACGCCGTTGAAAGACTGCACCACACTGTGTTTCCTACGCACATACGAAGACGGTAAGGGACCGAGGACCGGGTGACGGTTGCAGCCTTACAACCTCCCTCTATTCATCGACGCGAGGATTTTTTTCTAGACGTCAGCCAGACGTCTGAGTTTCTTCCCCAATTTCTTCTATCGTTTGTATTTAAGAGTCACATTTAACGAAATAAACGGCTTAGTAGCATAAGGCGATCAAGCGAAAATAAAATTATAATCGTACCGCTTATTTTCCGTCAGTTCCTTCTCTCGAGATCCGGACCCCCGTTAGGCGAGGAATTTTCAAACCTCCTTCCCCTAACGGTATGAATGCATGATCAGAGTATACAAGAGTTCGAGATTACGAGTTTAAACTCTATATGAAAGAGTACGAAAAGAGCGCAAAATAGTGTAAAAGAATACATCATAATGCATGAACGCAAAATTATGACGCCTTCAATTTTTTTTTGCTAACACGTGTTATCTTTGTACGCATAGTTGTTAATAAAGTATTGTGTTCGTAAATAGGTGTTATGTTATTTATTTCCTCCACAAATCAAGCTTCGCGAACATTGTGGGAACCAGTAGATAGTCTGTGCCGATTCTGGGACGAGAAAAAAGATGCGTCCCAGAATCGGCACAGACTATCTACTGGTTCCCACAATGTTCGCGAAGCTTGATTTGTGGAGGAAATAAATAACATAACACCTATTTACGAACACAATACTTTATTAACAACTATGCGTACAAAGATAACACGTGTTAGCAAAAAAAAATTGAAGGCGTCATAATTTTGCGTTCATGCATTATGATGTATTCTTTTACACTATTTTGCGCTCTTTTCGTACTCTTTCATATAGAGTTTAAACTCGTAATCTCGAACTCTTGTATACTCTGATCATGCATTCATACCGTTAGGGGAAGGAGGTTTGAAAATTCCTCGCCTAACGGGGGTCCGGATCTCGAGAGAAGGAACTGACGGAAAATAAGCGGTACGATTATAATTTTATTTTCGCTTGATCGCCTTATGCTACTAAGCCGTTTATTTCGTTAAATGTGACTCTTAAATACAAACGATAGAAGAAATTGGGGAAGAAACTCAGACGTCTGGCTGACGTCTAGAAAAAAATCCTCGCGTCGATGAATAGAGGGAGGTTGTAAGGCTGCAACCGTCACCCGGTCCTCGGTCCCTTACCGTCTTCGTATGTGCGTAGGAAACACAGTGTGGTGCAGTCTTTCAACGGCGTATTAGTACTAATGTTCAGTTGCATACTCTCAGTTGATCCAGTTCTCTCCTTGCAATGTACAGTGCAGTATACCATTTGTTTTTTCCTTTTTTTTTTTTTTTCTTTGGGGAATTCCAATAAGCATTTACATCATATCGTTGATCAATATTTCTTCAATTCTTCAGTGGCCAATACACACAGTGTATTCTAACGGTGCGTTCGCATATATGGAAATCTGAAATGCTGTGCTATTCGCGCATTTCTTCACCTCGATCTTGATTTTTGCCGAGAATTATCGTAACCGAAATCTCAAATGCTGTGCTATTTGCGCATTTCTTCACCTCGATCTTGATTTTGCCGGGAATTATCGTAACCGAAATCGGAATGGTAATATAGAGTCGTTTCAGGTACGTTACGATCCACTGAACCGCTAATGATATGCTTGCTCGAATGCTGGTAAACATCGACATGGTTCAGATGCTTGAAAGGGAAAATGAAGAGCGTTCTTATTTGGTCAAAATGTAATATAAAGAAAAACATACTTATTGTTGATGAATACGTCTGGTGTACTCGGAGCTGCCACATAAATTGTTCTACTGCTTTTTCTGCTTTTTATACTATATTTATAGTCATTTTAAAGATTTTGTGATTGAAAATGTGAAAGGTATGAGAAAGGAAAATTACCTATATTCTGTCTGTCTTGTCCTATCTTCGCATGTTCATTCATCGATTCCAATCAGCATTTACATCATATCGTTGACCAATATTCCTTCAATTCTTCAGTGGCCAATACACACAGTCCATCCTAACGATGCGTTCGGGTATATGGAAATCTCAAATGCTGTGCTATTTGCGCATTTCTTCACCTCGATCTTGATTTTGCTGAGAATTACTGTGACCGAAATCGGAATGGTAATATAGAGTCGTTTCAGGTACGTTACGATCCACTGAACCGCTAATGATATGCTTGCTCGAATGCTGGTAAACATCGACATGGTTCAGATGCTTGAAAGGAAAAATGAAGAGCGTTCTTATTTGGTCAAAATGTAATATAAAGAAAACTTCCTTTCTCATACCTTTCACATTTTCAATCACAAAATCTTTAAAATGACTATAAAAGTAGAGAAAGCAGAAAAAGCAGTACAACAATTTATGTGGCAGCTCCGAGTACACGCGACATAATCATCAACCGTAAGCAGTTTTCTTTATATTACATTTTGACCAAATAAGAACGCTCTTCATTTTTCCTTTCAAGCATCTGAACCATGTCGATGTTTACCAGCATTCGAGCAAGCATATCATTAGCGGTTCAGTGGATCGTAACGTACCTGAAACGACTCTATATTACCATTCCGATTTCGGTCACAGTAATTCTCAGCAAAATCAAGATCGAGGTGAAGAAATGCGCAAATAGCACAGCATTTGAGATTTCCATATACCCGAACGCATCGTTAGGATGGACTGTGTGTATTGGCCACTGAAGAATTGAAGGAATATTGGTCAACGATATGATGTAAATGCTGATTGGAATCGATGAATGAACATGCGAAGATAGGACAAGACAGACAGAATATAGGTAATTTTCCTTTCTCATACCTTTCACATTTTCAATCACAAAATCTTTAAAATGACTATAAATATAGTATAAAAAGCAGAAAAAGCAGTAGAACAATTTATGTGGCAGCTCCGAGTACACCAGACGTATTCATCAACAATAAGTATGTTTTTCTTTATATTACATTTTGACCAAATAAGAACGCTCTTCATTTTCCCTTTCAAGCATCTGAACCATGTCGATGTTTACCAGCATTCGAGCAAGCATATCATTAGCGGTTCAGTGGATCGTAACGTACCTGAAACGACTCTATATTACCATTCCGATTTCGGTTACGATAATTCCCGGCAAAATCAAGATCGAGGTGAAGAAATGCGCAAATAGCACAGCATTTGAGATTTCGGTTACGATAATTCTCGGCAAAAATCAAGATCGAGGTGAAGAAATGCGCGAATAGCACAGCATTTCAGATTTCCATATATGCGAACGCACCGTTAGAATACACTGTGTGTATTGGCCACTGAAGAATTGAAGAAATATTGATCAACGATATGATGTAAATGCTTATTGGAATTCCCCAAAGAAAAAAAAAAAAAAAGGAAAAAACAAATGGTATACTGCACTGTACATTGCAAGGAGAGAACTGGATCAACTGAGAGTATGCAACTGAACATTAGTACTAATACGCCGTTGAAAGACTGCACCACACTGTGTTTCCTACGCACATACGAAGACGGTAAGGGACCGAGGACCGGGTGACGGTTGCAGCCTTACAACCTCCCTCTATTCATCGACGCGAGGATTTTTTTCTAGACGTCAGCCAGACGTCTGAGTTTCTTCCCCAATTTCTTCTATCGTTTGTATTTAAGAGTCACATTTAACGAAATAAACGGCTTAGTAGCATAAGGCGATCAAGCGAAAATAAAATTATAATCGTACCGCTTATTTTCCGTCAGTTCCTTCTCTCGAGATCCGGACCCCCGTTAGGCGAGGAATTTTCAAACCTCCTTCCCCTAACGGTATGAATGCATGATCAGAGTATACAAGAGTTCGAGATTACGAGTTTAAACTCTATATGAAAGAGTACGAAAAGAGCGCAAAATAGTGTAAAAGAATACATCATAATGCATGAACGCAAAATTATGACGCCTTCAATTTTTTTTTGCTAACACGTGTTATCTTTGTACGCATAGTTGTTAATAAAGTATTGTGTTCGTAAATAGGTGTTATGTTATTTATTTCCTCCACAAATCAAGCTTCGCGAACATTGTGGGAACCAGTAGATAGTCTGTGCCGATTCTGGGACGCAGGTAGTAGATGGTCTGTGCCGATTCTGGGACGCATCTTCGTTTTCGGACGATGCGAATGGTGGCATCGATGAATGAACATGCGAAGATAGGACAAGACAGACAGAATATAGGTAATTTTCCTTTCTCATACCTTTCACATTTTCAATCACAAAATCTTTAAAATGACTATAAAAGTAGAGAAAGCAGAAAAAGCAGTACAACAATTTATGTGGCAGCTCCGAGTACACGCGACATAATCATCAACCGTAAGCAGTTTTCTTTATATTACATTTTGACCAAATAAGAACGCTCTTCATTTTTCCTTTCAAGCATCTGAACCATGTCGATGTTTACCAGCATTCGAGCAAGCATATCATTAGCGGTTCAGTGGATCGTAACGTACCTGAAACGACTCTATATTACCATTCCGATTTCGGTCACAGTAATTCTCAGCAAAATCAAGATCGAGGTGAAGAAATGCGCAAATAGCACAGCATTTGAGATTTCCATATACCCGAACGCATCGTTAGGATGGACTGTGTGTATTGGCCACTGAAGAATTGAAGGAATATTGGTCAACGATATGATGTAAATGCTGATTGGAATCGATGAATGAACATGCGAAGATAGGACAAGACAGACAGAATATAGGTAATTTTCCTTTCTCATACCTTTCACATTTTCAATCACAAAATCTTTAAAATGACTATAAATATAGTATAAAAAGCAGAAAAAGCAGTAGAACAATTTATGTGGCAGCTCCGAGTACACCAGACGTATTCATCAACAATAAGTATGTTTTTCTTTATATTACATTTTGACCAAATAAGAACGCTCTTCATTTTCCCTTTCAAGCATCTGAACCATGTCGATGTTTACCAGCATTCGAGCAAGCATATCATTAGCGGTTCAGTGGATCGTAACGTACCTGAAACGACTCTATATTACCATTCCGATTTCGGTTACGATAATTCCCGGCAAAATCAAGATCGAGGTGAAGAAATGCGCAAATAGCACAGCATTTGAGATTTCGGTTACGATAATTCTCGGCAAAAATCAAGATCGAGGTGAAGAAATGCGCGAATAGCACAGCATTTCAGATTTCCATATATGCGAACGCACCGTTAGAATACACTGTGTGTATTGGCCACTGAAGAATTGAAGAAATATTGATCAACGATATGATGTAAATGCTTATTGGAATTCCCCAAAGAAAAAAAAAAAAAAAGGAAAAAACAAATGGTATACTGCACTGTACATTGCAAGGAGAGAACTGGATCAACTGAGAGTATGCAACTGAACATTAGTACTAATACGCCGTTGAAAGACTGCACCACACTGTGTTTCCTACGCACATACGAAGACGGTAAGGGACCGAGGACCGGGTGACGGTTGCAGCCTTACAACCTCCCTCTATTCATCGACGCGAGGATTTTTTTCTAGACGTCAGCCAGACGTCTGAGTTTCTTCCCCAATTTCTTCTATCGTTTGTATTTAAGAGTCACATTTAACGAAATAAACGGCTTAGTAGCATAAGGCGATCAAGCGAAAATAAAATTATAATCGTACCGCTTATTTTCCGTCAGTTCCTTCTCTCGAGATCCGGACCCCCGTTAGGCGAGGAATTTTCAAACCTCCTTCCCCTAACGGTATGAATGCATGATCAGAGTATACAAGAGTTCGAGATTACGAGTTTAAACTCTATATGAAAGAGTACGAAAAGAGCGCAAAATAGTGTAAAAGAATACATCATAATGCATGAACGCAAAATTATGACGCCTTCAATTTTTTTTTGCTAACACGTGTTATCTTTGTACGCATAGTTGTTAATAAAGTATTGTGTTCGTAAATAGGTGTTATGTTATTTATTTCCTCCACAAATCAAGCTTCGCGAACATTGTGGGAACCAGTAGATAGTCTGTGCCGATTCTGGGACGAGTAGTAGATGGTCTGTGCCGATTCTGGGACGCATCTTCGTTTTCGGACGATGCGAATGGTGGCATCGATGAATGAACATGCGAAGATAGGACAAGACAGACAGAATATAGGTAATTTTCCTTTCTCATACCTTTCACATTTTCAATCACAAAATCTTTAAAATGACTATAAAAGTAGAGAAAGCAGAAAAAGCAGTACAACAATTTATGTGGCAGCTCCGAGTACACGCGACATAATCATCAACCGTAAGCAGTTTTCTTTATATTACATTTTGACCAAATAAGAACGCTCTTCATTTTTCCTTTCAAGCATCTGAACCATGTCGATGTTTACCAGCATTCGAGCAAGCATATCATTAGCGGTTCAGTGGATCGTAACGTACCTGAAACGACTCTATATTACCATTCCGATTTCGGTCACAGTAATTCTCAGCAAAATCAAGATCGAGGTGAAGAAATGCGCAAATAGCACAGCATTTGAGATTTCCATATACCCGAACGCATCGTTAGGATGGACTGTGTGTATTGGCCACTGAAGAATTGAAGGAATATTGGTCAACGATATGATGTAAATGCTGATTGGAATCGATGAATGAACATGCGAAGATAGGACAAGACAGACAGAATATAGGTAATTTTCCTTTCTCATACCTTTCACATTTTCAATCACAAAATCTTTAAAATGACTATAAATATAGTATAAAAAGCAGAAAAAGCAGTAGAACAATTTATGTGGCAGCTCCGAGTACACCAGACGTATTCATCAACAATAAGTATGTTTTTCTTTATATTACATTTTGACCAAATAAGAACGCTCTTCATTTTCCCTTTCAAGCATCTGAACCATGTCGATGTTTACCAGCATTCGAGCAAGCATATCATTAGCGGTTCAGTGGATCGTAACGTACCTGAAACGACTCTATATTACCATTCCGATTTCGGTTACGATAATTCCCGGCAAAATCAAGATCGAGGTGAAGAAATGCGCAAATAGCACAGCATTTGAGATTTCGGTTACGATAATTCTCGGCAAAAATCAAGATCGAGGTGAAGAAATGCGCGAATAGCACAGCATTTCAGATTTCCATATATGCGAACGCACCGTTAGAATACACTGTGTGTATTGGCCACTGAAGAATTGAAGAAATATTGATCAACGATATGATGTAAATGCTTATTGGAATTCCCCAAAGAAAAAAAAAAAAAAAGGAAAAAACAAATGGTATACTGCACTGTACATTGCAAGGAGAGAACTGGATCAACTGAGAGTATGCAACTGAACATTAGTACTAATACGCCGTTGAAAGACTGCACCACACTGTGTTTCCTACGCACATACGAAGACGGTAAGGGACCGAGGACCGGGTGACGGTTGCAGCCTTACAACCTCCCTCTATTCATCGACGCGAGGATTTTTTTCTAGACGTCAGCCAGACGTCTGAGTTTCTTCCCCAATTTCTTCTATCGTTTGTATTTAAGAGTCACATTTAACGAAATAAACGGCTTAGTAGCATAAGGCGATCAAGCGAAAATAAAATTATAATCGTACCGCTTATTTTCCGTCAGTTCCTTCTCTCGAGATCCGGACCCCCGTTAGGCGAGGAATTTTCAAACCTCCTTCCCCTAACGGTATGAATGCATGATCAGAGTATACAAGAGTTCGAGATTACGAGTTTAAACTCTATATGAAAGAGTACGAAAAGAGCGCAAAATAGTGTAAAAGAATACATCATAATGCATGAACGCAAAATTATGACGCCTTCAATTTTTTTTTGCTAACACGTGTTATCTTTGTACGCATAGTTGTTAATAAAGTATTGTGTTCGTAAATAGGTGTTATGTTATTTATTTCCTCCACAAATCAAGCTTCGCGAACATTGTGGGAACCAGTAGATAGTCTGTGCCGATTCTGGGACGTACATATTGGTAGTAGATGGTCTGTGCCGATTCTGGGACGCATCTTCGTTTTCGGACGATGCGAATGGTGGCATCGATGAATGAACATGCGAAGATAGGACAAGACAGACAGAATATAGGTAATTTTCCTTTCTCATACCTTTCACATTTTCAATCACAAAATCTTTAAAATGACTATAAAAGTAGAGAAAGCAGAAAAAGCAGTACAACAATTTATGTGGCAGCTCCGAGTACACGCGACATAATCATCAACCGTAAGCAGTTTTCTTTATATTACATTTTGACCAAATAAGAACGCTCTTCATTTTTCCTTTCAAGCATCTGAACCATGTCGATGTTTACCAGCATTCGAGCAAGCATATCATTAGCGGTTCAGTGGATCGTAACGTACCTGAAACGACTCTATATTACCATTCCGATTTCGGTCACAGTAATTCTCAGCAAAATCAAGATCGAGGTGAAGAAATGCGCAAATAGCACAGCATTTGAGATTTCCATATACCCGAACGCATCGTTAGGATGGACTGTGTGTATTGGCCACTGAAGAATTGAAGGAATATTGGTCAACGATATGATGTAAATGCTGATTGGAATCGATGAATGAACATGCGAAGATAGGACAAGACAGACAGAATATAGGTAATTTTCCTTTCTCATACCTTTCACATTTTCAATCACAAAATCTTTAAAATGACTATAAATATAGTATAAAAAGCAGAAAAAGCAGTAGAACAATTTATGTGGCAGCTCCGAGTACACCAGACGTATTCATCAACAATAAGTATGTTTTTCTTTATATTACATTTTGACCAAATAAGAACGCTCTTCATTTTCCCTTTCAAGCATCTGAACCATGTCGATGTTTACCAGCATTCGAGCAAGCATATCATTAGCGGTTCAGTGGATCGTAACGTACCTGAAACGACTCTATATTACCATTCCGATTTCGGTTACGATAATTCCCGGCAAAATCAAGATCGAGGTGAAGAAATGCGCAAATAGCACAGCATTTGAGATTTCGGTTACGATAATTCTCGGCAAAAATCAAGATCGAGGTGAAGAAATGCGCGAATAGCACAGCATTTCAGATTTCCATATATGCGAACGCACCGTTAGAATACACTGTGTGTATTGGCCACTGAAGAATTGAAGAAATATTGATCAACGATATGATGTAAATGCTTATTGGAATTCCCCAAAGAAAAAAAAAAAAAAAGGAAAAAACAAATGGTATACTGCACTGTACATTGCAAGGAGAGAACTGGATCAACTGAGAGTATGCAACTGAACATTAGTACTAATACGCCGTTGAAAGACTGCACCACACTGTGTTTCCTACGCACATACGAAGACGGTAAGGGACCGAGGACCGGGTGACGGTTGCAGCCTTACAACCTCCCTCTATTCATCGACGCGAGGATTTTTTTCTAGACGTCAGCCAGACGTCTGAGTTTCTTCCCCAATTTCTTCTATCGTTTGTATTTAAGAGTCACATTTAACGAAATAAACGGCTTAGTAGCATAAGGCGATCAAGCGAAAATAAAATTATAATCGTACCGCTTATTTTCCGTCAGTTCCTTCTCTCGAGATCCGGACCCCCGTTAGGCGAGGAATTTTCAAACCTCCTTCCCCTAACGGTATGAATGCATGATCAGAGTATACAAGAGTTCGAGATTACGAGTTTAAACTCTATATGAAAGAGTACGAAAAGAGCGCAAAATAGTGTAAAAGAATACATCATAATGCATGAACGCAAAATTATGACGCCTTCAATTTTTTTTTGCTAACACGTGTTATCTTTGTACGCATAGTTGTTAATAAAGTATTGTGTTCGTAAATAGGTGTTATGTTATTTATTTCCTCCACAAATCAAGCTTCGCGAACATTGTGGGAACCAGTAGATAGTCTGTGCCGATTCTGGGACGGTAGTAGATGGTCTGTGCCGATTCTGGGACCGTACATATTGGTAGTAGATGGTCTGTGCCGATTCTGGGACGCATCTTCGTTTTCGGACGATGCGAATGGTGGCATCGATGAATGAACATGCGAAGATAGGACAAGACAGACAGAATATAGGTAATTTTCCTTTCTCATACCTTTCACATTTTCAATCACAAAATCTTTAAAATGACTATAAAAGTAGAGAAAGCAGAAAAAGCAGTACAACAATTTATGTGGCAGCTCCGAGTACACGCGACATAATCATCAACCGTAAGCAGTTTTCTTTATATTACATTTTGACCAAATAAGAACGCTCTTCATTTTTCCTTTCAAGCATCTGAACCATGTCGATGTTTACCAGCATTCGAGCAAGCATATCATTAGCGGTTCAGTGGATCGTAACGTACCTGAAACGACTCTATATTACCATTCCGATTTCGGTCACAGTAATTCTCAGCAAAATCAAGATCGAGGTGAAGAAATGCGCAAATAGCACAGCATTTGAGATTTCCATATACCCGAACGCATCGTTAGGATGGACTGTGTGTATTGGCCACTGAAGAATTGAAGGAATATTGGTCAACGATATGATGTAAATGCTGATTGGAATCGATGAATGAACATGCGAAGATAGGACAAGACAGACAGAATATAGGTAATTTTCCTTTCTCATACCTTTCACATTTTCAATCACAAAATCTTTAAAATGACTATAAATATAGTATAAAAAGCAGAAAAAGCAGTAGAACAATTTATGTGGCAGCTCCGAGTACACCAGACGTATTCATCAACAATAAGTATGTTTTTCTTTATATTACATTTTGACCAAATAAGAACGCTCTTCATTTTCCCTTTCAAGCATCTGAACCATGTCGATGTTTACCAGCATTCGAGCAAGCATATCATTAGCGGTTCAGTGGATCGTAACGTACCTGAAACGACTCTATATTACCATTCCGATTTCGGTTACGATAATTCCCGGCAAAATCAAGATCGAGGTGAAGAAATGCGCAAATAGCACAGCATTTGAGATTTCGGTTACGATAATTCTCGGCAAAAATCAAGATCGAGGTGAAGAAATGCGCGAATAGCACAGCATTTCAGATTTCCATATATGCGAACGCACCGTTAGAATACACTGTGTGTATTGGCCACTGAAGAATTGAAGAAATATTGATCAACGATATGATGTAAATGCTTATTGGAATTCCCCAAAGAAAAAAAAAAAAAAAGGAAAAAACAAATGGTATACTGCACTGTACATTGCAAGGAGAGAACTGGATCAACTGAGAGTATGCAACTGAACATTAGTACTAATACGCCGTTGAAAGACTGCACCACACTGTGTTTCCTACGCACATACGAAGACGGTAAGGGACCGAGGACCGGGTGACGGTTGCAGCCTTACAACCTCCCTCTATTCATCGACGCGAGGATTTTTTTCTAGACGTCAGCCAGACGTCTGAGTTTCTTCCCCAATTTCTTCTATCGTTTGTATTTAAGAGTCACATTTAACGAAATAAACGGCTTAGTAGCATAAGGCGATCAAGCGAAAATAAAATTATAATCGTACCGCTTATTTTCCGTCAGTTCCTTCTCTCGAGATCCGGACCCCCGTTAGGCGAGGAATTTTCAAACCTCCTTCCCCTAACGGTATGAATGCATGATCAGAGTATACAAGAGTTCGAGATTACGAGTTTAAACTCTATATGAAAGAGTACGAAAAGAGCGCAAAATAGTGTAAAAGAATACATCATAATGCATGAACGCAAAATTATGACGCCTTCAATTTTTTTTTGCTAACACGTGTTATCTTTGTACGCATAGTTGTTAATAAAGTATTGTGTTCGTAAATAGGTGTTATGTTATTTATTTCCTCCACAAATCAAGCTTCGCGAACATTGTGGGAACCAGTAGATAGTCTGTGCCGATTCTGGGACGCAGACGATGCGAATGGTGGCATCGATGAATGAACATGCGAAGATAGGACAAGACAGACAGAATATAGGTAATTTTCCTTTCTCATACCTTTCACATTTTCAATCACAAAATCTTTAAAATGACTATAAAAGTAGAGAAAGCAGAAAAAGCAGTACAACAATTTATGTGGCAGCTCCGAGTACACGCGACATAATCATCAACCGTAAGCAGTTTTCTTTATATTACATTTTGACCAAATAAGAACGCTCTTCATTTTTCCTTTCAAGCATCTGAACCATGTCGATGTTTACCAGCATTCGAGCAAGCATATCATTAGCGGTTCAGTGGATCGTAACGTACCTGAAACGACTCTATATTACCATTCCGATTTCGGTCACAGTAATTCTCAGCAAAATCAAGATCGAGGTGAAGAAATGCGCAAATAGCACAGCATTTGAGATTTCCATATACCCGAACGCATCGTTAGGATGGACTGTGTGTATTGGCCACTGAAGAATTGAAGGAATATTGGTCAACGATATGATGTAAATGCTGATTGGAATCGATGAATGAACATGCGAAGATAGGACAAGACAGACAGAATATAGGTAATTTTCCTTTCTCATACCTTTCACATTTTCAATCACAAAATCTTTAAAATGACTATAAATATAGTATAAAAAGCAGAAAAAGCAGTAGAACAATTTATGTGGCAGCTCCGAGTACACCAGACGTATTCATCAACAATAAGTATGTTTTTCTTTATATTACATTTTGACCAAATAAGAACGCTCTTCATTTTCCCTTTCAAGCATCTGAACCATGTCGATGTTTACCAGCATTCGAGCAAGCATATCATTAGCGGTTCAGTGGATCGTAACGTACCTGAAACGACTCTATATTACCATTCCGATTTCGGTTACGATAATTCCCGGCAAAATCAAGATCGAGGTGAAGAAATGCGCAAATAGCACAGCATTTGAGATTTCGGTTACGATAATTCTCGGCAAAAATCAAGATCGAGGTGAAGAAATGCGCGAATAGCACAGCATTTCAGATTTCCATATATGCGAACGCACCGTTAGAATACACTGTGTGTATTGGCCACTGAAGAATTGAAGAAATATTGATCAACGATATGATGTAAATGCTTATTGGAATTCCCCAAAGAAAAAAAAAAAAAAAGGAAAAAACAAATGGTATACTGCACTGTACATTGCAAGGAGAGAACTGGATCAACTGAGAGTATGCAACTGAACATTAGTACTAATACGCCGTTGAAAGACTGCACCACACTGTGTTTCCTACGCACATACGAAGACGGTAAGGGACCGAGGACCGGGTGACGGTTGCAGCCTTACAACCTCCCTCTATTCATCGACGCGAGGATTTTTTTCTAGACGTCAGCCAGACGTCTGAGTTTCTTCCCCAATTTCTTCTATCGTTTGTATTTAAGAGTCACATTTAACGAAATAAACGGCTTAGTAGCATAAGGCGATCAAGCGAAAATAAAATTATAATCGTACCGCTTATTTTCCGTCAGTTCCTTCTCTCGAGATCCGGACCCCCGTTAGGCGAGGAATTTTCAAACCTCCTTCCCCTAACGGTATGAATGCATGATCAGAGTATACAAGAGTTCGAGATTACGAGTTTAAACTCTATATGAAAGAGTACGAAAAGAGCGCAAAATAGTGTAAAAGAATACATCATAATGCATGAACGCAAAATTATGACGCCTTCAATTTTTTTTTGCTAACACGTGTTATCTTTGTACGCATAGTTGTTAATAAAGTATTGTGTTCGTAAATAGGTGTTATGTTATTTATTTCCTCCACAAATCAAGCTTCGCGAACATTGTGGGAACCAGTAGATAGTCTGTGCCGATTCTGGGACGAGAATGAACATGCGAAGATAGGACAAGACAGACAGAATATAGGTAATTTTCCTTTCTCATACCTTTCACATTTTCAATCACAAAATCTTTAAAATGACTATAAAAGTAGAGAAAGCAGAAAAAGCAGTACAACAATTTATGTGGCAGCTCCGAGTACACGCGACATAATCATCAACCGTAAGCAGTTTTCTTTATATTACATTTTGACCAAATAAGAACGCTCTTCATTTTTCCTTTCAAGCATCTGAACCATGTCGATGTTTACCAGCATTCGAGCAAGCATATCATTAGCGGTTCAGTGGATCGTAACGTACCTGAAACGACTCTATATTACCATTCCGATTTCGGTCACAGTAATTCTCAGCAAAATCAAGATCGAGGTGAAGAAATGCGCAAATAGCACAGCATTTGAGATTTCCATATACCCGAACGCATCGTTAGGATGGACTGTGTGTATTGGCCACTGAAGAATTGAAGGAATATTGGTCAACGATATGATGTAAATGCTGATTGGAATCGATGAATGAACATGCGAAGATAGGACAAGACAGACAGAATATAGGTAATTTTCCTTTCTCATACCTTTCACATTTTCAATCACAAAATCTTTAAAATGACTATAAATATAGTATAAAAAGCAGAAAAAGCAGTAGAACAATTTATGTGGCAGCTCCGAGTACACCAGACGTATTCATCAACAATAAGTATGTTTTTCTTTATATTACATTTTGACCAAATAAGAACGCTCTTCATTTTCCCTTTCAAGCATCTGAACCATGTCGATGTTTACCAGCATTCGAGCAAGCATATCATTAGCGGTTCAGTGGATCGTAACGTACCTGAAACGACTCTATATTACCATTCCGATTTCGGTTACGATAATTCCCGGCAAAATCAAGATCGAGGTGAAGAAATGCGCAAATAGCACAGCATTTGAGATTTCGGTTACGATAATTCTCGGCAAAAATCAAGATCGAGGTGAAGAAATGCGCGAATAGCACAGCATTTCAGATTTCCATATATGCGAACGCACCGTTAGAATACACTGTGTGTATTGGCCACTGAAGAATTGAAGAAATATTGATCAACGATATGATGTAAATGCTTATTGGAATTCCCCAAAGAAAAAAAAAAAAAAAGGAAAAAACAAATGGTATACTGCACTGTACATTGCAAGGAGAGAACTGGATCAACTGAGAGTATGCAACTGAACATTAGTACTAATACGCCGTTGAAAGACTGCACCACACTGTGTTTCCTACGCACATACGAAGACGGTAAGGGACCGAGGACCGGGTGACGGTTGCAGCCTTACAACCTCCCTCTATTCATCGACGCGAGGATTTTTTTCTAGACGTCAGCCAGACGTCTGAGTTTCTTCCCCAATTTCTTCTATCGTTTGTATTTAAGAGTCACATTTAACGAAATAAACGGCTTAGTAGCATAAGGCGATCAAGCGAAAATAAAATTATAATCGTACCGCTTATTTTCCGTCAGTTCCTTCTCTCGAGATCCGGACCCCCGTTAGGCGAGGAATTTTCAAACCTCCTTCCCCTAACGGTATGAATGCATGATCAGAGTATACAAGAGTTCGAGATTACGAGTTTAAACTCTATATGAAAGAGTACGAAAAGAGCGCAAAATAGTGTAAAAGAATACATCATAATGCATGAACGCAAAATTATGACGCCTTCAATTTTTTTTTGCTAACACGTGTTATCTTTGTACGCATAGTTGTTAATAAAGTATTGTGTTCGTAAATAGGTGTTATGTTATTTATTTCCTCCACAAATCAAGCTTCGCGAACATTGTGGGAACCAGTAGATAGTCTGTGCCGATTCTGGGACGAGTAGATGGTCTGTGCCGATTCTGGGACGCATCTTCGTTTTCGGACGATGCGAATGGTGGCATCGATGAATGAACATGCGAAGATAGGACAAGACAGACAGAATATAGGTAATTTTCCTTTCTCATACCTTTCACATTTTCAATCACAAAATCTTTAAAATGACTATAAAAGTAGAGAAAGCAGAAAAAGCAGTACAACAATTTATGTGGCAGCTCCGAGTACACGCGACATAATCATCAACCGTAAGCAGTTTTCTTTATATTACATTTTGACCAAATAAGAACGCTCTTCATTTTTCCTTTCAAGCATCTGAACCATGTCGATGTTTACCAGCATTCGAGCAAGCATATCATTAGCGGTTCAGTGGATCGTAACGTACCTGAAACGACTCTATATTACCATTCCGATTTCGGTCACAGTAATTCTCAGCAAAATCAAGATCGAGGTGAAGAAATGCGCAAATAGCACAGCATTTGAGATTTCCATATACCCGAACGCATCGTTAGGATGGACTGTGTGTATTGGCCACTGAAGAATTGAAGGAATATTGGTCAACGATATGATGTAAATGCTGATTGGAATCGATGAATGAACATGCGAAGATAGGACAAGACAGACAGAATATAGGTAATTTTCCTTTCTCATACCTTTCACATTTTCAATCACAAAATCTTTAAAATGACTATAAATATAGTATAAAAAGCAGAAAAAGCAGTAGAACAATTTATGTGGCAGCTCCGAGTACACCAGACGTATTCATCAACAATAAGTATGTTTTTCTTTATATTACATTTTGACCAAATAAGAACGCTCTTCATTTTCCCTTTCAAGCATCTGAACCATGTCGATGTTTACCAGCATTCGAGCAAGCATATCATTAGCGGTTCAGTGGATCGTAACGTACCTGAAACGACTCTATATTACCATTCCGATTTCGGTTACGATAATTCCCGGCAAAATCAAGATCGAGGTGAAGAAATGCGCAAATAGCACAGCATTTGAGATTTCGGTTACGATAATTCTCGGCAAAAATCAAGATCGAGGTGAAGAAATGCGCGAATAGCACAGCATTTCAGATTTCCATATATGCGAACGCACCGTTAGAATACACTGTGTGTATTGGCCACTGAAGAATTGAAGAAATATTGATCAACGATATGATGTAAATGCTTATTGGAATTCCCCAAAGAAAAAAAAAAAAAAAGGAAAAAACAAATGGTATACTGCACTGTACATTGCAAGGAGAGAACTGGATCAACTGAGAGTATGCAACTGAACATTAGTACTAATACGCCGTTGAAAGACTGCACCACACTGTGTTTCCTACGCACATACGAAGACGGTAAGGGACCGAGGACCGGGTGACGGTTGCAGCCTTACAACCTCCCTCTATTCATCGACGCGAGGATTTTTTTCTAGACGTCAGCCAGACGTCTGAGTTTCTTCCCCAATTTCTTCTATCGTTTGTATTTAAGAGTCACATTTAACGAAATAAACGGCTTAGTAGCATAAGGCGATCAAGCGAAAATAAAATTATAATCGTACCGCTTATTTTCCGTCAGTTCCTTCTCTCGAGATCCGGACCCCCGTTAGGCGAGGAATTTTCAAACCTCCTTCCCCTAACGGTATGAATGCATGATCAGAGTATACAAGAGTTCGAGATTACGAGTTTAAACTCTATATGAAAGAGTACGAAAAGAGCGCAAAATAGTGTAAAAGAATACATCATAATGCATGAACGCAAAATTATGACGCCTTCAATTTTTTTTTGCTAACACGTGTTATCTTTGTACGCATAGTTGTTAATAAAGTATTGTGTTCGTAAATAGGTGTTATGTTATTTATTTCCTCCACAAATCAAGCTTCGCGAACATTGTGGGAACCAGTAGATAGTCTGTGCCGATTCTGGGACGAGGGACGA
>NW_027488504.1:0-30530 GCF_051014445.1 Colletes latitarsis | reverse complement strand
TGGAATTCCCCAAAGAAAAAAAAAAAAAAAGGAAAAAACAAATGGTATACTGCACTGTACATTGCAAGGAGAGAACTGGATCAACTGAGAGTATGCAACTGAACATTAGTACTAATACGCCGTTGAAAGACTGCACCACACTGTGTTTCCTACGCACATACGAAGACGGTAA
This sequence comes from Colletes latitarsis, assembly GCF_051014445.1. Lineage (NCBI taxonomy): Eukaryota > Metazoa > Arthropoda > Insecta > Hymenoptera > Colletidae > Colletes > Colletes latitarsis. The sequence continues at coordinate 30,358 of NW_027488504.1, read as the reverse complement.
GGGACCGAGGACCGGGTGACGGTTGCAGCCTTACAACCTCCCTCTATTCATCGACGCGAGGATTTTTTTCTAGACGTCAGCCAGACGTCTGAGTTTCTTCCCCAATTTCTTCTATCGTTTGTATTTAAGAGTCACATTTAACGAAATAAACGGCTTAGTAGCATAAGGCGATCAAGCGAAAATAAAATTATAATCGTACCGCTTATTTTCCGTCAGTTCCTTCTCTCGAGATCCGGACCCCCGTTAGGCGAGGAATTTTCAAACCTCCTTCCCCTAACGGTATGAATGCATGATCAGAGTATACAAGAGTTCGAGATTACGAGTTTAAACTCTATATGAAAGAGTACGAAAAGAGCGCAAAATAGTGTAAAAGAATACATCATAATGCATGAACGCAAAATTATGACGCCTTCAATTTTTTTTTGCTAACACGTGTTATCTTTGTACGCATAGTTGTTAATAAAGTATTGTGTTCGTAAATAGGTGTTATGTTATTTATTTCCTCCACAAATCAAGCTTCGCGAACATTGTGGGAACCAGTAGATAGTCTGTGCCGATTCTGGGACGCGTAGTAGATGGTCTGTGCCGATTCTGGGACCGTACATATTGGTAGTAGATGGTCTGTGCCGATTCTGGGACGCATCTTCGTTTTCGGACGATGCGAATGGTGGCATCGATGAATGAACATGCGAAGATAGGACAAGACAGACAGAATATAGGTAATTTTCCTTTCTCATACCTTTCACATTTTCAATCACAAAATCTTTAAAATGACTATAAAAGTAGAGAAAGCAGAAAAAGCAGTACAACAATTTATGTGGCAGCTCCGAGTACACGCGACATAATCATCAACCGTAAGCAGTTTTCTTTATATTACATTTTGACCAAATAAGAACGCTCTTCATTTTTCCTTTCAAGCATCTGAACCATGTCGATGTTTACCAGCATTCGAGCAAGCATATCATTAGCGGTTCAGTGGATCGTAACGTACCTGAAACGACTCTATATTACCATTCCGATTTCGGTCACAGTAATTCTCAGCAAAATCAAGATCGAGGTGAAGAAATGCGCAAATAGCACAGCATTTGAGATTTCCATATACCCGAACGCATCGTTAGGATGGACTGTGTGTATTGGCCACTGAAGAATTGAAGGAATATTGGTCAACGATATGATGTAAATGCTGATTGGAATCGATGAATGAACATGCGAAGATAGGACAAGACAGACAGAATATAGGTAATTTTCCTTTCTCATACCTTTCACATTTTCAATCACAAAATCTTTAAAATGACTATAAATATAGTATAAAAAGCAGAAAAAGCAGTAGAACAATTTATGTGGCAGCTCCGAGTACACCAGACGTATTCATCAACAATAAGTATGTTTTTCTTTATATTACATTTTGACCAAATAAGAACGCTCTTCATTTTCCCTTTCAAGCATCTGAACCATGTCGATGTTTACCAGCATTCGAGCAAGCATATCATTAGCGGTTCAGTGGATCGTAACGTACCTGAAACGACTCTATATTACCATTCCGATTTCGGTTACGATAATTCCCGGCAAAATCAAGATCGAGGTGAAGAAATGCGCAAATAGCACAGCATTTGAGATTTCGGTTACGATAATTCTCGGCAAAAATCAAGATCGAGGTGAAGAAATGCGCGAATAGCACAGCATTTCAGATTTCCATATATGCGAACGCACCGTTAGAATACACTGTGTGTATTGGCCACTGAAGAATTGAAGAAATATTGATCAACGATATGATGTAAATGCTTATTGGAATTCCCCAAAGAAAAAAAAAAAAAAAGGAAAAAACAAATGGTATACTGCACTGTACATTGCAAGGAGAGAACTGGATCAACTGAGAGTATGCAACTGAACATTAGTACTAATACGCCGTTGAAAGACTGCACCACACTGTGTTTCCTACGCACATACGAAGACGGTAAGGGACCGAGGACCGGGTGACGGTTGCAGCCTTACAACCTCCCTCTATTCATCGACGCGAGGATTTTTTTCTAGACGTCAGCCAGACGTCTGAGTTTCTTCCCCAATTTCTTCTATCGTTTGTATTTAAGAGTCACATTTAACGAAATAAACGGCTTAGTAGCATAAGGCGATCAAGCGAAAATAAAATTATAATCGTACCGCTTATTTTCCGTCAGTTCCTTCTCTCGAGATCCGGACCCCCGTTAGGCGAGGAATTTTCAAACCTCCTTCCCCTAACGGTATGAATGCATGATCAGAGTATACAAGAGTTCGAGATTACGAGTTTAAACTCTATATGAAAGAGTACGAAAAGAGCGCAAAATAGTGTAAAAGAATACATCATAATGCATGAACGCAAAATTATGACGCCTTCAATTTTTTTTTGCTAACACGTGTTATCTTTGTACGCATAGTTGTTAATAAAGTATTGTGTTCGTAAATAGGTGTTATGTTATTTATTTCCTCCACAAATCAAGCTTCGCGAACATTGTGGGAACCAGTAGATAGTCTGTGCCGATTCTGGGACGCATCAAAATCGGATTGACTTTTTGAACATAATTGAAACAAAGATCACCCATTAAAAGAGTGATGACTAATTACATACCTGTTCCAAGACAAAAATTGTAAATGTTTCTCCCTTTTTTCACTCTTCTACATTCTTCTACATTGGTTAAGAAACTCAATGAAACAAAATTGTTTATTCTAAACTTCACTTAGTGCTAATTTATTTAAAAAATTCAGAATTTTATCTGCAAACAACTTTCTTCAATGTAAATAAATATATTGCTAAAAATATACAATAAATATATTACATTAAACCTATTTATTATTATCGTACACGATAACTGGATCTCATACACAGACCCAAATCCATGAAATTTTATGAAATAATAAACATTTGTAACAGAAATACTATATGAAATATATCTACAGTATTTGTAATCTAAATTAGCAAAGGAAATTTATCATGCATGTACATCGTTAATAATACGTATCGAATAAAGAGTGTTTCGAGAATTACTGTATTAATTATATCAAAAATTTCCCCACAAGTTCTACAATTCTCGACGGCCAATTGCCGTAATGTCACGTTTAGCAAATCAATAGGATGTTAATTTGTTTTTACACCAGAGAGCTGAACTCGAATAAGGTTGCGGAGAAATCGATAAAACCAATAAACTCTGGCAATAACGTGCTAATATCCTGAAGACCATTCTCGCCTATGGCGTTCTTCCACCCATTTACTGTCCCGTAAAGTGTAAACGAAGTCTGAATGCTTTTGTAATTGCTCTACTACGATTTGTTTTGTCGACCAACTTGATCATGGAATAAAATGTATTTCGATATGCTAATTTCAGAAAAACGCAGTTTTCATTAATATTTCATTACACGATAGTAATTACAGTGGGTCAAAAGAATATTTATACACATAGTCTTCTCACTTTTTACTGTTCATACTTAAAAGATATTGTATTAAATGCCACAAGCGATTATTTGCACTGAATCTTATTAAAAATTATATTTTTAAATGTCGAAATGATCATAACATAATCGTAAAAAAATCATCTACTTTCATTTTACAAAATAATTATAATTTTTGCAACGGGTCGTTTCAGCATATTTTTTTTTTCATAAAATACAACTCATGACCTTTCCCTTTTCGCCTGGTAAAACCCTTTTTATCTCTTATCAATAAAAAGATATGATTTTTTTTTTTTGGAGAAAATGAAATTTCTGTAAAAATGTTTCATTTTATCTTTTACTTTTTGATAAATATTTTTACTGTCCAAACACATCTGGCAATTTAACTTGTACAATGTTATTCTTAAATATTTGATGTATGGATTAAAAAAAAAAAAACACTTGAATCGGTTCAGTGTTGGCAAATAAGTGTTGCTTTTTCTATTTGCTAAATAATCGGCTTCACGAACTTTATGGGAACCAACATGCACCTAAACAATTATTTATGAGAAAATATATGTACTTATTGTTTATCTATGTTCTGTTATTTCTTAATAACACTCAAAACAGAAATGGAAATAAAAATAATTTCATATAATTTAGACCTAACTCAGACGTAAAACAATGTTCTGTAGATGGCCTGTGCCGTTTCTGAGACGTAAATTCATCTCCGACTAAATGAATTGTGGCATCGATGAATGCATGTACGAAGATACCACAATAGAGAAAAAATATTGAGAATTTGTCGTTTTCTTTTTTTTCGTACATTTTGTTTGCAGTGATTCTCTTTGCTGATTCAGAGGCGCACCCTCTCTCACCGATGCGAACAGTGGCCTCGATGAATGAACATGCGAAGATACCACAATACAGAAAAAATATTGGGAATTTTTTTTCATACCTTTTACATTTAAATGTCACAATCTTTAAAATGACTTTAAAAAAAAGAAAAAAAAAAGAAACAATAGAACAATTTATGTGGGACGACGTGATCGGTGTATCGGAGGGAATAGACAGCCCCGAGTAGTAGATGGACTGTGCCGATTCTGGGACGCATCTTCGTTTTCGGGACGATGCGAATGATGGCATCGATGAATGGACATGCGAAGATACCACAAGACAGATAAAATATTGGGAATCTTTTTTTTCATACCTTTTCACATTTCAATGTCGCAATATTTAAAATGACTTTTAAAGAAGAAGAAGCAGGAGTAGAACAATTCATGTGGGACAACGTGATCGGTGTACCGGAGGAAGTAGGCAGCACTGAGTACGCGCGACATAATCATCAACCGTAAGCAGTTTTCTTTATATTACATTTTGACCAAATAAGAACGCTCTTCATTTTTCCTTTCAAGCATCTGAACCATGTCGATGTTTACCAGCATTCGAGCAAGCATATCATTAGCGGTTCAGTGGATCGTAACGTACCTGAAACGACTCTATATTACCATTCCGATTTCGGTCACAGTAATTCTCAGCAAAATCAAGATCGAGGTGAAGAAATGCGCAAATAGCACAGCATTTGAGATTTCCATATACCCGAACGCATCGTTAGGATGGACTGTGTGTATTGGCCACTGAAGAATTGAAGGAATATTGGTCAACGATATGATGTAAATGCTGATTGGAATCGATGAATGAACATGCGAAGATAGGACAAGACAGACAGAATATAGGTAATTTTCCTTTCTCATACCTTTCACATTTTCAATCACAAAATCTTTAAAATGACTATAAATATAGTATAAAAAGCAGAAAAAGCAGTAGAACAATTTATGTGGCAGCTCCGAGTACACCAGACGTATTCATCAACAATAAGTATGTTTTTCTTTATATTACATTTTGACCAAATAAGAACGCTCTTCATTTTCCCTTTCAAGCATCTGAACCATGTCGATGTTTACCAGCATTCGAGCAAGCATATCATTAGCGGTTCAGTGGATCGTAACGTACCTGAAACGACTCTATATTACCATTCCGATTTCGGTTACGATAATTCCCGGCAAAATCAAGATCGAGGTGAAGAAATGCGCAAATAGCACAGCATTTGAGATTTCGGTTACGATAATTCTCGGCAAAAATCAAGATCGAGGTGAAGAAATGCGCGAATAGCACAGCATTTCAGATTTCCATATATGCGAACGCACCGTTAGAATACACTGTGTGTATTGGCCACTGAAGAATTGAAGAAATATTGATCAACGATATGATGTAAATGCTTATTGGAATTCCCCAAAGAAAAAAAAAAAAAAAGGAAAAAACAAATGGTATACTGCACTGTACATTGCAAGGAGAGAACTGGATCAACTGAGAGTATGCAACTGAACATTAGTACTAATACGCCGTTGAAAGACTGCACCACACTGTGTTTCCTACGCACATACGAAGACGGTAAGGGACCGAGGACCGGGTGACGGTTGCAGCCTTACAACCTCCCTCTATTCATCGACGCGAGGATTTTTTTCTAGACGTCAGCCAGACGTCTGAGTTTCTTCCCCAATTTCTTCTATCGTTTGTATTTAAGAGTCACATTTAACGAAATAAACGGCTTAGTAGCATAAGGCGATCAAGCGAAAATAAAATTATAATCGTACCGCTTATTTTCCGTCAGTTCCTTCTCTCGAGATCCGGACCCCCGTTAGGCGAGGAATTTTCAAACCTCCTTCCCCTAACGGTATGAATGCATGATCAGAGTATACAAGAGTTCGAGATTACGAGTTTAAACTCTATATGAAAGAGTACGAAAAGAGCGCAAAATAGTGTAAAAGAATACATCATAATGCATGAACGCAAAATTATGACGCCTTCAATTTTTTTTTGCTAACACGTGTTATCTTTGTACGCATAGTTGTTAATAAAGTATTGTGTTCGTAAATAGGTGTTATGTTATTTATTTCCTCCACAAATCAAGCTTCGCGAACATTGTGGGAACCAGTAGATAGTCTGTGCCGATTCTGGGACGCATCTTTTTTCTCGTCCCAGAATCGGCACAGACTATCTACTGGTTCCCACAATGTTCGCGAAGCTTGATTTGTGGAGGAAATAAATAACATAACACCTATTTACGAACACAATACTTTATTAACAACTATGCGTACAAAGATAACACGTGTTAGCAAAAAAAAATTGAAGGCGTCATAATTTTGCGTTCATGCATTATGATGTATTCTTTTACACTATTTTGCGCTCTTTTCGTACTCTTTCATATAGAGTTTAAACTCGTAATCTCGAACTCTTGTATACTCTGATCATGCATTCATACCGTTAGGGGAAGGAGGTTTGAAAATTCCTCGCCTAACGGGGGTCCGGATCTCGAGAGAAGGAACTGACGGAAAATAAGCGGTACGATTATAATTTTATTTTCGCTTGATCGCCTTATGCTACTAAGCCGTTTATTTCGTTAAATGTGACTCTTAAATACAAACGATAGAAGAAATTGGGGAAGAAACTCAGACGTCTGGCTGACGTCTAGAAAAAAATCCTCGCGTCGATGAATAGAGGGAGGTTGTAAGGCTGCAACCGTCACCCGGTCCTCGGTCCCTTACCGTCTTCGTATGTGCGTAGGAAACACAGTGTGGTGCAGTCTTTCAACGGCGTATTAGTACTAATGTTCAGTTGCATACTCTCAGTTGATCCAGTTCTCTCCTTGCAATGTACAGTGCAGTATACCATTTGTTTTTTCCTTTTTTTTTTTTTTTCTTTGGGGAATTCCAATAAGCATTTACATCATATCGTTGATCAATATTTCTTCAATTCTTCAGTGGCCAATACACACAGTGTATTCTAACGGTGCGTTCGCATATATGGAAATCTGAAATGCTGTGCTATTCGCGCATTTCTTCACCTCGATCTTGATTTTTGCCGAGAATTATCGTAACCGAAATCTCAAATGCTGTGCTATTTGCGCATTTCTTCACCTCGATCTTGATTTTGCCGGGAATTATCGTAACCGAAATCGGAATGGTAATATAGAGTCGTTTCAGGTACGTTACGATCCACTGAACCGCTAATGATATGCTTGCTCGAATGCTGGTAAACATCGACATGGTTCAGATGCTTGAAAGGGAAAATGAAGAGCGTTCTTATTTGGTCAAAATGTAATATAAAGAAAAACATACTTATTGTTGATGAATACGTCTGGTGTACTCGGAGCTGCCACATAAATTGTTCTACTGCTTTTTCTGCTTTTTATACTATATTTATAGTCATTTTAAAGATTTTGTGATTGAAAATGTGAAAGGTATGAGAAAGGAAAATTACCTATATTCTGTCTGTCTTGTCCTATCTTCGCATGTTCATTCATCGATTCCAATCAGCATTTACATCATATCGTTGACCAATATTCCTTCAATTCTTCAGTGGCCAATACACACAGTCCATCCTAACGATGCGTTCGGGTATATGGAAATCTCAAATGCTGTGCTATTTGCGCATTTCTTCACCTCGATCTTGATTTTGCTGAGAATTACTGTGACCGAAATCGGAATGGTAATATAGAGTCGTTTCAGGTACGTTACGATCCACTGAACCGCTAATGATATGCTTGCTCGAATGCTGGTAAACATCGACATGGTTCAGATGCTTGAAAGGAAAAATGAAGAGCGTTCTTATTTGGTCAAAATGTAATATAAAGAAAACTGCTTACGGTTGATGATTATGTCGCGTGTACTCGGAGCTGCCTACTTCCTCCGGTACACCGATCACGTTGTCCCACATGAATTGTTCTACTCCTGCTTCTTCTTCTTTAAAAGTCATTTTAAATATTGCGACATTGAAATGTGAAAAGGTATGAAAAAAAAGATTCCCAATATTTTATCTGTCTTGTGGTATCTTCGCATGTCCATTCATCGATGCCATCATTCGCATCGTCCCGAAAACGAAGATGCGTCCCAGAATCGGCACCAGAATCGGCACAGACTATCTACTGGTTCCCACAATGTTCGCGAAGCTTGATTTGTGGAGGAAATAAATAACATAACACCTATTTACGAACACAATACTTTATTAACAACTATGCGTACAAAGATAACACGTGTTAGCAAAAAAAAATTGAAGGCGTCATAATTTTGCGTTCATGCATTATGATGTATTCTTTTACACTATTTTGCGCTCTTTTCGTACTCTTTCATATAGAGTTTAAACTCGTAATCTCGAACTCTTGTATACTCTGATCATGCATTCATACCGTTAGGGGAAGGAGGTTTGAAAATTCCTCGCCTAACGGGGGTCCGGATCTCGAGAGAAGGAACTGACGGAAAATAAGCGGTACGATTATAATTTTATTTTCGCTTGATCGCCTTATGCTACTAAGCCGTTTATTTCGTTAAATGTGACTCTTAAATACAAACGATAGAAGAAATTGGGGAAGAAACTCAGACGTCTGGCTGACGTCTAGAAAAAAATCCTCGCGTCGATGAATAGAGGGAGGTTGTAAGGCTGCAACCGTCACCCGGTCCTCGGTCCCTTACCGTCTTCGTATGTGCGTAGGAAACACAGTGTGGTGCAGTCTTTCAACGGCGTATTAGTACTAATGTTCAGTTGCATACTCTCAGTTGATCCAGTTCTCTCCTTGCAATGTACAGTGCAGTATACCATTTGTTTTTTCCTTTTTTTTTTTTTTTCTTTGGGGAATTCCAATAAGCATTTACATCATATCGTTGATCAATATTTCTTCAATTCTTCAGTGGCCAATACACACAGTGTATTCTAACGGTGCGTTCGCATATATGGAAATCTGAAATGCTGTGCTATTCGCGCATTTCTTCACCTCGATCTTGATTTTTGCCGAGAATTATCGTAACCGAAATCTCAAATGCTGTGCTATTTGCGCATTTCTTCACCTCGATCTTGATTTTGCCGGGAATTATCGTAACCGAAATCTATCGTAACCGAAATCGGAATGGTAATATAGAGTCGTTTCAGGTACGTTACGATCCACTGAACCGCTAATGATATGCTTGCTCGAATGCTGGTAAACATCGACATGGTTCAGATGCTTGAAAGGGAAAATGAAGAGCGTTCTTATTTGGTCAAAATGTAATATAAAGAAAAACATACTTATTGTTGATGAATACGTCTGGTGTACTCGGAGCTGCCACATAAATTGTTCTACTGCTTTTTCTGCTTTTTATACTATATTTATAGTCATTTTAAAGATTTTGTGATTGAAAATGTGAAAGGTATGAGAAAGGAAAATTACCTATATTCTGTCTGTCTTGTCCTATCTTCGCATGTTCATTCATCGATTCCAATCAGCATTTACATCATATCGTTGACCAATATTCCTTCAATTCTTCAGTGGCCAATACACACAGTCCATCCTAACGATGCGTTCGGGTATATGGAAATCTCAAATGCTGTGCTATTTGCGCATTTCTTCACCTCGATCTTGATTTTGCTGAGAATTACTGTGACCGAAATCGGAATGGTAATATAGAGTCGTTTCAGGTACGTTACGATCCACTGAACCGCTAATGATATGCTTGCTCGAATGCTGGTAAACATCGACATGGTTCAGATGCTTGAAAGGAAAAATGAAGAGCGTTCTTATTTGGTCAAAATGTAATATAAAGAAAACTGCTTACGGTTGATGATTATGTCGCGTGTACTCGGAGCTGCCTACTTCCTCCGGTACACCGATCACGTTGTCCCACATGAATTGTTCTACTCCTGCTTCTTCTTCTTTAAAAGTCATTTTAAATATTGCGACATTGAAATGTGAAAAGGTATGAAAAAAAAGATTCCCAATATTTTATCTGTCTTGTGGTATCTTCGCATGTCCATTCATCGATGCCATCATTCGCATCGTCCCGAAAACGAAGATGCGTCCCAGAATCGGCACAGTCCATCTACTACACCGTCCCAGAATCGGCACAGACTATCTACTGGTTCCCACAATGTTCGCGAAGCTTGATTTGTGGAGGAAATAAATAACATAACACCTATTTACGAACACAATACTTTATTAACAACTATGCGTACAAAGATAACACGTGTTAGCAAAAAAAAATTGAAGGCGTCATAATTTTGCGTTCATGCATTATGATGTATTCTTTTACACTATTTTGCGCTCTTTTCGTACTCTTTCATATAGAGTTTAAACTCGTAATCTCGAACTCTTGTATACTCTGATCATGCATTCATACCGTTAGGGGAAGGAGGTTTGAAAATTCCTCGCCTAACGGGGGTCCGGATCTCGAGAGAAGGAACTGACGGAAAATAAGCGGTACGATTATAATTTTATTTTCGCTTGATCGCCTTATGCTACTAAGCCGTTTATTTCGTTAAATGTGACTCTTAAATACAAACGATAGAAGAAATTGGGGAAGAAACTCAGACGTCTGGCTGACGTCTAGAAAAAAATCCTCGCGTCGATGAATAGAGGGAGGTTGTAAGGCTGCAACCGTCACCCGGTCCTCGGTCCCTTACCGTCTTCGTATGTGCGTAGGAAACACAGTGTGGTGCAGTCTTTCAACGGCGTATTAGTACTAATGTTCAGTTGCATACTCTCAGTTGATCCAGTTCTCTCCTTGCAATGTACAGTGCAGTATACCATTTGTTTTTTCCTTTTTTTTTTTTTTTCTTTGGGGAATTCCAATAAGCATTTACATCATATCGTTGATCAATATTTCTTCAATTCTTCAGTGGCCAATACACACAGTGTATTCTAACGGTGCGTTCGCATATATGGAAATCTGAAATGCTGTGCTATTCGCGCATTTCTTCACCTCGATCTTGATTTTTGCCGAGAATTATCGTAACCGAAATCTCAAATGCTGTGCTATTTGCGCATTTCTTCACCTCGATCTTGATTTTGCCGGGAATTATCGTAACCGAAATCGGAATGGTAATATAGAGTCGTTTCAGGTACGTTACGATCCACTGAACCGCTAATGATATGCTTGCTCGAATGCTGGTAAACATCGACATGGTTCAGATGCTTGAAAGGGAAAATGAAGAGCGTTCTTATTTGGTCAAAATGTAATATAAAGAAAAACATACTTATTGTTGATGAATACGTCTGGTGTACTCGGAGCTGCCACATAAATTGTTCTACTGCTTTTTCTGCTTTTTATACTATATTTATAGTCATTTTAAAGATTTTGTGATTGAAAATGTGAAAGGTATGAGAAAGGAAAATTACCTATATTCTGTCTGTCTTGTCCTATCTTCGCATGTTCATTCATCGATTCCAATCAGCATTTACATCATATCGTTGACCAATATTCCTTCAATTCTTCAGTGGCCAATACACACAGTCCATCCTAACGATGCGTTCGGGTATATGGAAATCTCAAATGCTGTGCTATTTGCGCATTTCTTCACCTCGATCTTGATTTTGCTGAGAATTACTGTGACCGAAATCGGAATGGTAATATAGAGTCGTTTCAGGTACGTTACGATCCACTGAACCGCTAATGATATGCTTGCTCGAATGCTGGTAAACATCGACATGGTTCAGATGCTTGAAAGGAAAAATGAAGAGCGTTCTTATTTGGTCAAAATGTAATATAAAGAAAACTGCTTACGGTTGATGATTATGTCGCGCGTACTCAGTGCTGCCTACTTCCTCCGGTACACCGATCACGTTGTCCCACATGAATTGTTCTACTCCTGCTTCTTCTTCTTTAAAAGTCATTTTAAATATTCGTTTTCGGGACGATGCGAATGATGGCATCGATGAATGGACATGCGAAGATACCACAAGACAGATAAAATATTGGGAATCTTTTTTTTCATACCTTTTCACATTTCAATGTCGCAATATTTAAAATGACTTTTAAAGAAGAAGAAGCAGGAGTAGAACAATTCATGTGGGACAACGTGATCGGTGTACCGGAGGAAGTAGGCAGCACTGAGTACGCGCGACATAATCATCAACCGTAAGCAGTTTTCTTTATATTACATTTTGACCAAATAAGAACGCTCTTCATTTTTCCTTTCAAGCATCTGAACCATGTCGATGTTTACCAGCATTCGAGCAAGCATATCATTAGCGGTTCAGTGGATCGTAACGTACCTGAAACGACTCTATATTACCATTCCGATTTCGGTCACAGTAATTCTCAGCAAAATCAAGATCGAGGTGAAGAAATGCGCAAATAGCACAGCATTTGAGATTTCCATATACCCGAACGCATCGTTAGGATGGACTGTGTGTATTGGCCACTGAAGAATTGAAGGAATATTGGTCAACGATATGATGTAAATGCTGATTGGAATCGATGAATGAACATGCGAAGATAGGACAAGACAGACAGAATATAGGTAATTTTCCTTTCTCATACCTTTCACATTTTCAATCACAAAATCTTTAAAATGACTATAAATATAGTATAAAAAGCAGAAAAAGCAGTAGAACAATTTATGTGGCAGCTCCGAGTACACCAGACGTATTCATCAACAATAAGTATGTTTTTCTTTATATTACATTTTGACCAAATAAGAACGCTCTTCATTTTCCCTTTCAAGCATCTGAACCATGTCGATGTTTACCAGCATTCGAGCAAGCATATCATTAGCGGTTCAGTGGATCGTAACGTACCTGAAACGACTCTATATTACCATTCCGATTTCGGTTACGATAATTCCCGGCAAAATCAAGATCGAGGTGAAGAAATGCGCAAATAGCACAGCATTTGAGATTTCGGTTACGATAATTCTCGGCAAAAATCAAGATCGAGGTGAAGAAATGCGCGAATAGCACAGCATTTCAGATTTCCATATATGCGAACGCACCGTTAGAATACACTGTGTGTATTGGCCACTGAAGAATTGAAGAAATATTGATCAACGATATGATGTAAATGCTTATTGGAATTCCCCAAAGAAAAAAAAAAAAAAAGGAAAAAACAAATGGTATACTGCACTGTACATTGCAAGGAGAGAACTGGATCAACTGAGAGTATGCAACTGAACATTAGTACTAATACGCCGTTGAAAGACTGCACCACACTGTGTTTCCTACGCACATACGAAGACGGTAAGGGACCGAGGACCGGGTGACGGTTGCAGCCTTACAACCTCCCTCTATTCATCGACGCGAGGATTTTTTTCTAGACGTCAGCCAGACGTCTGAGTTTCTTCCCCAATTTCTTCTATCGTTTGTATTTAAGAGTCACATTTAACGAAATAAACGGCTTAGTAGCATAAGGCGATCAAGCGAAAATAAAATTATAATCGTACCGCTTATTTTCCGTCAGTTCCTTCTCTCGAGATCCGGACCCCCGTTAGGCGAGGAATTTTCAAACCTCCTTCCCCTAACGGTATGAATGCATGATCAGAGTATACAAGAGTTCGAGATTACGAGTTTAAACTCTATATGAAAGAGTACGAAAAGAGCGCAAAATAGTGTAAAAGAATACATCATAATGCATGAACGCAAAATTATGACGCCTTCAATTTTTTTTTGCTAACACGTGTTATCTTTGTACGCATAGTTGTTAATAAAGTATTGTGTTCGTAAATAGGTGTTATGTTATTTATTTCCTCCACAAATCAAGCTTCGCGAACATTGTGGGAACCAGTAGATAGTCTGTGCCGATTCTGGGACGCATTTCTGGGACGCATCTTCGTTTTCGGGACGATGCGAATGATGGCATCGATGAATGGACATGCGAAGATACCACAAGACAGATAAAATATTGGGAATCTTTTTTTTCATACCTTTTCACATTTCAATGTCGCAATATTTAAAATGACTTTTAAAGAAGAAGAAGCAGGAGTAGAACAATTCATGTGGGACAACGTGATCGGTGTACCGGAGGAAGTAGGCAGCACTGAGTACGCGCGACATAATCATCAACCGTAAGCAGTTTTCTTTATATTACATTTTGACCAAATAAGAACGCTCTTCATTTTTCCTTTCAAGCATCTGAACCATGTCGATGTTTACCAGCATTCGAGCAAGCATATCATTAGCGGTTCAGTGGATCGTAACGTACCTGAAACGACTCTATATTACCATTCCGATTTCGGTCACAGTAATTCTCAGCAAAATCAAGATCGAGGTGAAGAAATGCGCAAATAGCACAGCATTTGAGATTTCCATATACCCGAACGCATCGTTAGGATGGACTGTGTGTATTGGCCACTGAAGAATTGAAGGAATATTGGTCAACGATATGATGTAAATGCTGATTGGAATCGATGAATGAACATGCGAAGATAGGACAAGACAGACAGAATATAGGTAATTTTCCTTTCTCATACCTTTCACATTTTCAATCACAAAATCTTTAAAATGACTATAAATATAGTATAAAAAGCAGAAAAAGCAGTAGAACAATTTATGTGGCAGCTCCGAGTACACCAGACGTATTCATCAACAATAAGTATGTTTTTCTTTATATTACATTTTGACCAAATAAGAACGCTCTTCATTTTCCCTTTCAAGCATCTGAACCATGTCGATGTTTACCAGCATTCGAGCAAGCATATCATTAGCGGTTCAGTGGATCGTAACGTACCTGAAACGACTCTATATTACCATTCCGATTTCGGTTACGATAATTCCCGGCAAAATCAAGATCGAGGTGAAGAAATGCGCAAATAGCACAGCATTTGAGATTTCGGTTACGATAATTCTCGGCAAAAATCAAGATCGAGGTGAAGAAATGCGCGAATAGCACAGCATTTCAGATTTCCATATATGCGAACGCACCGTTAGAATACACTGTGTGTATTGGCCACTGAAGAATTGAAGAAATATTGATCAACGATATGATGTAAATGCTTATTGGAATTCCCCAAAGAAAAAAAAAAAAAAAGGAAAAAACAAATGGTATACTGCACTGTACATTGCAAGGAGAGAACTGGATCAACTGAGAGTATGCAACTGAACATTAGTACTAATACGCCGTTGAAAGACTGCACCACACTGTGTTTCCTACGCACATACGAAGACGGTAAGGGACCGAGGACCGGGTGACGGTTGCAGCCTTACAACCTCCCTCTATTCATCGACGCGAGGATTTTTTTCTAGACGTCAGCCAGACGTCTGAGTTTCTTCCCCAATTTCTTCTATCGTTTGTATTTAAGAGTCACATTTAACGAAATAAACGGCTTAGTAGCATAAGGCGATCAAGCGAAAATAAAATTATAATCGTACCGCTTATTTTCCGTCAGTTCCTTCTCTCGAGATCCGGACCCCCGTTAGGCGAGGAATTTTCAAACCTCCTTCCCCTAACGGTATGAATGCATGATCAGAGTATACAAGAGTTCGAGATTACGAGTTTAAACTCTATATGAAAGAGTACGAAAAGAGCGCAAAATAGTGTAAAAGAATACATCATAATGCATGAACGCAAAATTATGACGCCTTCAATTTTTTTTTGCTAACACGTGTTATCTTTGTACGCATAGTTGTTAATAAAGTATTGTGTTCGTAAATAGGTGTTATGTTATTTATTTCCTCCACAAATCAAGCTTCGCGAACATTGTGGGAACCAGTAGATAGTCTGTGCCGATTCTGGGACGCATTTTTTTTCTCGTCCCAGAATCGGCACAGACTATCTACTGGTTCCCACAATGTTCGCGAAGCTTGATTTGTGGAGGAAATAAATAACATAACACCTATTTACGAACACAATACTTTATTAACAACTATGCGTACAAAGATAACACGTGTTAGCAAAAAAAAATTGAAGGCGTCATAATTTTGCGTTCATGCATTATGATGTATTCTTTTACACTATTTTGCGCTCTTTTCGTACTCTTTCATATAGAGTTTAAACTCGTAATCTCGAACTCTTGTATACTCTGATCATGCATTCATACCGTTAGGGGAAGGAGGTTTGAAAATTCCTCGCCTAACGGGGGTCCGGATCTCGAGAGAAGGAACTGACGGAAAATAAGCGGTACGATTATAATTTTATTTTCGCTTGATCGCCTTATGCTACTAAGCCGTTTATTTCGTTAAATGTGACTCTTAAATACAAACGATAGAAGAAATTGGGGAAGAAACTCAGACGTCTGGCTGACGTCTAGAAAAAAATCCTCGCGTCGATGAATAGAGGGAGGTTGTAAGGCTGCAACCGTCACCCGGTCCTCGGTCCCTTACCGTCTTCGTATGTGCGTAGGAAACACAGTGTGGTGCAGTCTTTCAACGGCGTATTAGTACTAATGTTCAGTTGCATACTCTCAGTTGATCCAGTTCTCTCCTTGCAATGTACAGTGCAGTATACCATTTGTTTTTTCCTTTTTTTTTTTTTTTCTTTGGGGAATTCCAATAAGCATTTACATCATATCGTTGATCAATATTTCTTCAATTCTTCAGTGGCCAATACACACAGTGTATTCTAACGGTGCGTTCGCATATATGGAAATCTGAAATGCTGTGCTATTCGCGCATTTCTTCACCTCGATCTTGATTTTTGCCGAGAATTATCGTAACCGAAATCTCAAATGCTGTGCTATTTGCGCATTTCTTCACCTCGATCTTGATTTTGCCGGGAATTATCGTAACCGAAATCGGAATGGTAATATAGAGTCGTTTCAGGTACGTTACGATCCACTGAACCGCTAATGATATGCTTGCTCGAATGCTGGTAAACATCGACATGGTTCAGATGCTTGAAAGGGAAAATGAAGAGCGTTCTTATTTGGTCAAAATGTAATATAAAGAAAAACATACTTATTGTTGATGAATACGTCTGGTGTACTCGGAGCTGCCACATAAATTGTTCTACTGCTTTTTCTGCTTTTTATACTATATTTATAGTCATTTTAAAGATTTTGTGATTGAAAATGTGAAAGGTATGAGAAAGGAAAATTACCTATATTCTGTCTGTCTTGTCCTATCTTCGCATGTTCATTCATCGATTCCAATCAGCATTTACATCATATCGTTGACCAATATTCTACTGGTTCCCACAATGTTCGCGAAGCTTGATTTGTGGAGGAAATAAATAACATAACACCTATTTACGAACACAATACTTTATTAACAACTATGCGTACAAAGATAACACGTGTTAGCAAAAAAAAATTGAAGGCGTCATAATTTTGCGTTCATGCATTATGATGTATTCTTTTACACTATTTTGCGCTCTTTTCGTACTCTTTCATATAGAGTTTAAACTCGTAATCTCGAACTCTTGTATACTCTGATCATGCATTCATACCGTTAGGGGAAGGAGGTTTGAAAATTCCTCGCCTAACGGGGGTCCGGATCTCGAGAGAAGGAACTGACGGAAAATAAGCGGTACGATTATAATTTTATTTTCGCTTGATCGCCTTATGCTACTAAGCCGTTTATTTCGTTAAATGTGACTCTTAAATACAAACGATAGAAGAAATTGGGGAAGAAACTCAGACGTCTGGCTGACGTCTAGAAAAAAATCCTCGCGTCGATGAATAGAGGGAGGTTGTAAGGCTGCAACCGTCACCCGGTCCTCGGTCCCTTACCGTCTTCGTATGTGCGTAGGAAACACAGTGTGGTGCAGTCTTTCAACGGCGTATTAGTACTAATGTTCAGTTGCATACTCTCAGTTGATCCAGTTCTCTCCTTGCAATGTACAGTGCAGTATACCATTTGTTTTTTCCTTTTTTTTTTTTTTTCTTTGGGGAATTCCAATAAGCATTTACATCATATCGTTGATCAATATTTCTTCAATTCTTCAGTGGCCAATACACACAGTGTATTCTAACGGTGCGTTCGCATATATGGAAATCTGAAATGCTGTGCTATTCGCGCATTTCTTCACCTCGATCTTGATTTTTGCCGAGAATTATCGTAACCGAAATCTCAAATGCTGTGCTATTTGCGCATTTCTTCACCTCGATCTTGATTTTGCCGGGAATTATCGTAACCGAAATCGGAATGGTAATATAGAGTCGTTTCAGGTACGTTACGATCCACTGAACCGCTAATGATATGCTTGCTCGAATGCTGGTAAACATCGACATGGTTCAGATGCTTGAAAGGGAAAATGAAGAGCGTTCTTATTTGGTCAAAATGTAATATAAAGAAAAACATACTTATTGTTGATGAATACGTCTGGTGTACTCGGAGCTGCCACATAAATTGTTCTACTGCTTTTTCTGCTTTTTATACTATATTTATAGTCATTTTAAAGATTTTGTGATTGAAAATGTGAAAGGTATGAGAAAGGAAAATTACCTATATTCTGTCTGTCTTGTCCTATCTTCGCATGTTCATTCATCGATTCCAATCAGCATTTACATCATATCGTTGACCAATATTCCTTCAATTCTTCAGTGGCCAATACACACAGTCCATCCTAACGATGCGTTCGGGTATATGGAAATCTCAAATGCTGTGCTATTTGCGCATTTCTTCACCTCGATCTTGATTTTGCTGAGAATTACTGTGACCGAAATCGGAATGGTAATATAGAGTCGTTTCAGGTACGTTACGATCCACTGAACCGCTAATGATATGCTTGCTCGAATGCTGGTAAACATCGACATGGTTCAGATGCTTGAAAGGAAAAATGAAGAGCGTTCTTATTTGGTCAAAATGTAATATAAAGAAAACTGCTTACGGTTGATGATTATGTCGCGTGGGAGCTGCCACATAAATTGTTGTACTGCTTTTTCTGCTTTCTCTACTTTTATAGTCATTTTAAAGATTTTGTGATTGAAAATGTGAAAGGTATGAGAAAGGAAAATTACCTATATTCTGTCTGTCTTGTCCTATCTTCGCATGTTCATTCATCGATGCCACCATTCGCATCGTCCGAAAACGAAGATGCGTCCCAGAATCGGCACAGACCATCTACTACCAATATGTACGGTCCCAGAATCGGCACAGACCATCTACTACTCGTCCCAGAATCGGCACAGACTATCTACTGGTTCCCACAATGTTCGCGAAGCTTGATTTGTGGAGGAAATAAATAACATAACACCTATTTACGAACACAATACTTTATTAACAACTATGCGTACAAAGATAACACGTGTTAGCAAAAAAAAATTGAAGGCGTCATAATTTTGCGTTCATGCATTATGATGTATTCTTTTACACTATTTTGCGCTCTTTTCGTACTCTTTCATATAGAGTTTAAACTCGTAATCTCGAACTCTTGTATACTCTGATCATGCATTCATACCGTTAGGGGAAGGAGGTTTGAAAATTCCTCGCCTAACGGGGGTCCGGATCTCGAGAGAAGGAACTGACGGAAAATAAGCGGTACGATTATAATTTTATTTTCGCTTGATCGCCTTATGCTACTAAGCCGTTTATTTCGTTAAATGTGACTCTTAAATACAAACGATAGAAGAAATTGGGGAAGAAACTCAGACGTCTGGCTGACGTCTAGAAAAAAATCCTCGCGTCGATGAATAGAGGGAGGTTGTAAGGCTGCAACCGTCACCCGGTCCTCGGTCCCTTACCGTCTTCGTATGTGCGTAGGAAACACAGTGTGGTGCAGTCTTTCAACGGCGTATTAGTACTAATGTTCAGTTGCATACTCTCAGTTGATCCAGTTCTCTCCTTGCAATGTACAGTGCAGTATACCATTTGTTTTTTCCTTTTTTTTTTTTTTTCTTTGGGGAATTCCAATAAGCATTTACATCATATCGTTGATCAATATTTCTTCAATTCTTCAGTGGCCAATACACACAGTGTATTCTAACGGTGCGTTCGCATATATGGAAATCTGAAATGCTGTGCTATTCGCGCATTTCTTCACCTCGATCTTGATTTTTGCCGAGAATTATCGTAACCGAAATCTCAAATGCTGTGCTATTTGCGCATTTCTTCACCTCGATCTTGATTTTGCCGGGAATTATCGTAACCGAAATCGGAATGGTAATATAGAGTCGTTTCAGGTACGTTACGATCCACTGAACCGCTAATGATATGCTTGCTCGAATGCTGGTAAACATCGACATGGTTCAGATGCTTGAAAGGAAAAATGAAGAGCGTTCTTATTTGGTCAAAATGTAATATAAAGAAAACTGCTTACGGTTGATGATTATGTCGCGTGTACTCGGAGCTGCCACATAAATTGTTGTACTGCTTTTTCTGCTTTCTCTACTTTTATAGTCATTTTAAAGATTTTGTGATTGAAAATGTGAAAGGTATGAGAAAGGAAAATTACCTATATTCTGTCTGTCTTGTCCTATCTTCGCATGTTCATTCATCGATGCCACCATTCGCATCGTCCGAAAACGAAGATGCGTCCCAGAATCGGCACAGACCATCTACTACCAATATGTACGGTCCCAGAATCGGCACAGACCATCTACTACTCTCAAATGCTGTGCTATTTGCGCATTTCTTCACCTCGATCTTGATTTTGCTGAGAATTACTGTGACCGAAATCGGAATGGTAATATAGAGTCGTTTCAGGTACGTTACGATCCACTGAACCGCTAATGATATGCTTGCTCGAATGCTGGTAAACATCGACATGGTTCAGATGCTTGAAAGGAAAAATGAAGAGCGTTCTTATTTGGTCAAAATGTAATATAAAGAAAACTGCTTACGGTTGATGATTATGTCGCGTGTACTCGGAGCTGCCACATAAATTGTTGTACTGCTTTTTCTGCTTTCTCTACTTTTATAGTCATTTTAAAGATTTTGTGATTGAAAATGTGAAAGGTATGAGAAAGGAAAATTACCTATATTCTGTCTGTCTTGTCCTATCTTCGCATGTTCATTCATCGATGCCACCATTCGCATCGTCCGAAAACGAAGATGCGTCCCAGAATCGGCACAGACCATCTACTATAAATGGTCTGTGCCGATTCTGGGACCGTACATATTGGTAGTAGATGGTCTGTGCCGATTCTGGGACGCATCTTCGTTTTCGGACGATGCGAATGGTGGCATCGATGAATGAACATGCGAAGATAGGACAAGACAGACAGAATATAGGTAATTTTCCTTTCTCATACCTTTCACATTTTCAATCACAAAATCTTTAAAATGACTATAAAAGTAGAGAAAGCAGAAAAAGCAGTACAACAATTTATGTGGCAGCTCCGAGTACACGCGACATAATCATCAACCGTAAGCAGTTTTCTTTATATTACATTTTGACCAAATAAGAACGCTCTTCATTTTTCCTTTCAAGCATCTGAACCATGTCGATGTTTACCAGCATTCGAGCAAGCATATCATTAGCGGTTCAGTGGATCGTAACGTACCTGAAACGACTCTATATTACCATTCCGATTTCGGTCACAGTAATTCTCAGCAAAATCAAGATCGAGGTGAAGAAATGCGCAAATAGCACAGCATTTGAGATTTCCATATACCCGAACGCATCGTTAGGATGGACTGTGTGTATTGGCCACTGAAGAATTGAAGGAATATTGGTCAACGATATGATGTAAATGCTGATTGGAATCGATGAATGAACATGCGAAGATAGGACAAGACAGACAGAATATAGGTAATTTTCCTTTCTCATACCTTTCACATTTTCAATCACAAAATCTTTAAAATGACTATAAATATAGTATAAAAAGCAGAAAAAGCAGTAGAACAATTTATGTGGCAGCTCCGAGTACACCAGACGTATTCATCAACAATAAGTATGTTTTTCTTTATATTACATTTTGACCAAATAAGAACGCTCTTCATTTTCCCTTTCAAGCATCTGAACCATGTCGATGTTTACCAGCATTCGAGCAAGCATATCATTAGCGGTTCAGTGGATCGTAACGTACCTGAAACGACTCTATATTACCATTCCGATTTCGGTTACGATAATTCCCGGCAAAATCAAGATCGAGGTGAAGAAATGCGCAAATAGCACAGCATTTGAGATTTCGGTTACGATAATTCTCGGCAAAAATCAAGATCGAGGTGAAGAAATGCGCGAATAGCACAGCATTTCAGATTTCCATATATGCGAACGCACCGTTAGAATACACTGTGTGTATTGGCCACTGAAGAATTGAAGAAATATTGATCAACGATATGATGTAAATGCTTATTGGAATTCCCCAAAGAAAAAAAAAAAAAAAGGAAAAAACAAATGGTATACTGCACTGTACATTGCAAGGAGAGAACTGGATCAACTGAGAGTATGCAACTGAACATTAGTACTAATACGCCGTTGAAAGACTGCACCACACTGTGTTTCCTACGCACATACGAAGACGGTAAGGGACCGAGGACCGGGTGACGGTTGCAGCCTTACAACCTCCCTCTATTCATCGACGCGAGGATTTTTTTCTAGACGTCAGCCAGACGTCTGAGTTTCTTCCCCAATTTCTTCTATCGTTTGTATTTAAGAGTCACATTTAACGAAATAAACGGCTTAGTAGCATAAGGCGATCAAGCGAAAATAAAATTATAATCGTACCGCTTATTTTCCGTCAGTTCCTTCTCTCGAGATCCGGACCCCCGTTAGGCGAGGAATTTTCAAACCTCCTTCCCCTAACGGTATGAATGCATGATCAGAGTATACAAGAGTTCGAGATTACGAGTTTAAACTCTATATGAAAGAGTACGAAAAGAGCGCAAAATAGTGTAAAAGAATACATCATAATGCATGAACGCAAAATTATGACGCCTTCAATTTTTTTTTGCTAACACGTGTTATCTTTGTACGCATAGTTGTTAATAAAGTATTGTGTTCGTAAATAGGTGTTATGTTATTTATTTCCTCCACAAATCAAGCTTCGCGAACATTGTGGGAACCAGTAGATAGTCTGTGCCGATTCTGGGACGCTAGATGGTCTGTGCCGATTCTGGGACCGTACATATTGGTAGTAGATGGTCTGTGCCGATTCTGGGACGCATCTTCGTTTTCGGACGATGCGAATGGTGGCATCGATGAATGAACATGCGAAGATAGGACAAGACAGACAGAATATAGGTAATTTTCCTTTCTCATACCTTTCACATTTTCAATCACAAAATCTTTAAAATGACTATAAAAGTAGAGAAAGCAGAAAAAGCAGTACAACAATTTATGTGGCAGCTCCGAGTACACGCGACATAATCATCAACCGTAAGCAGTTTTCTTTATATTACATTTTGACCAAATAAGAACGCTCTTCATTTTTCCTTTCAAGCATCTGAACCATGTCGATGTTTACCAGCATTCGAGCAAGCATATCATTAGCGGTTCAGTGGATCGTAACGTACCTGAAACGACTCTATATTACCATTCCGATTTCGGTCACAGTAATTCTCAGCAAAATCAAGATCGAGGTGAAGAAATGCGCAAATAGCACAGCATTTGAGATTTCCATATACCCGAACGCATCGTTAGGATGGACTGTGTGTATTGGCCACTGAAGAATTGAAGGAATATTGGTCAACGATATGATGTAAATGCTGATTGGAATCGATGAATGAACATGCGAAGATAGGACAAGACAGACAGAATATAGGTAATTTTCCTTTCTCATACCTTTCACATTTTCAATCACAAAATCTTTAAAATGACTATAAATATAGTATAAAAAGCAGAAAAAGCAGTAGAACAATTTATGTGGCAGCTCCGAGTACACCAGACGTATTCATCAACAATAAGTATGTTTTTCTTTATATTACATTTTGACCAAATAAGAACGCTCTTCATTTTCCCTTTCAAGCATCTGAACCATGTCGATGTTTACCAGCATTCGAGCAAGCATATCATTAGCGGTTCAGTGGATCGTAACGTACCTGAAACGACTCTATATTACCATTCCGATTTCGGTTACGATAATTCCCGGCAAAATCAAGATCGAGGTGAAGAAATGCGCAAATAGCACAGCATTTGAGATTTCGGTTACGATAATTCTCGGCAAAAATCAAGATCGAGGTGAAGAAATGCGCGAATAGCACAGCATTTCAGATTTCCATATATGCGAACGCACCGTTAGAATACACTGTGTGTATTGGCCACTGAAGAATTGAAGAAATATTGATCAACGATATGATGTAAATGCTTATTGGAATTCCCCAAAGAAAAAAAAAAAAAAAGGAAAAAACAAATGGTATACTGCACTGTACATTGCAAGGAGAGAACTGGATCAACTGAGAGTATGCAACTGAACATTAGTACTAATACGCCGTTGAAAGACTGCACCACACTGTGTTTCCTACGCACATACGAAGACGGTAAGGGACCGAGGACCGGGTGACGGTTGCAGCCTTACAACCTCCCTCTATTCATCGACGCGAGGATTTTTTTCTAGACGTCAGCCAGACGTCTGAGTTTCTTCCCCAATTTCTTCTATCGTTTGTATTTAAGAGTCACATTTAACGAAATAAACGGCTTAGTAGCATAAGGCGATCAAGCGAAAATAAAATTATAATCGTACCGCTTATTTTCCGTCAGTTCCTTCTCTCGAGATCCGGACCCCCGTTAGGCGAGGAATTTTCAAACCTCCTTCCCCTAACGGTATGAATGCATGATCAGAGTATACAAGAGTTCGAGATTACGAGTTTAAACTCTATATGAAAGAGTACGAAAAGAGCGCAAAATAGTGTAAAAGAATACATCATAATGCATGAACGCAAAATTATGACGCCTTCAATTTTTTTTTGCTAACACGTGTTATCTTTGTACGCATAGTTGTTAATAAAGTATTGTGTTCGTAAATAGGTGTTATGTTATTTATTTCCTCCACAAATCAAGCTTCGCGAACATTGTGGGAACCAGTAGATAGTCTGTGCCGATTCTGGGACGCATCTTTTTTCTCGTCCCAGAATCGGCACAGACTATCTACTGGTTCCCACAATGTTCGCGAAGCTTGATTTGTGGAGGAAATAAATAACATAACACCTATTTACGAACACAATACTTTATTAACAACTATGCGTACAAAGATAACACGTGTTAGCAAAAAAAAATTGAAGGCGTCATAATTTTGCGTTCATGCATTATGATGTATTCTTTTACACTATTTTGCGCTCTTTTCGTACTCTTTCATATAGAGTTTAAACTCGTAATCTCGAACTCTTGTATACTCTGATCATGCATTCATACCGTTAGGGGAAGGAGGTTTGAAAATTCCTCGCCTAACGGGGGTCCGGATCTCGAGAGAAGGAACTGACGGAAAATAAGCGGTACGATTATAATTTTATTTTCGCTTGATCGCCTTATGCTACTAAGCCGTTTATTTCGTTAAATGTGACTCTTAAATACAAACGATAGAAGAAATTGGGGAAGAAACTCAGACGTCTGGCTGACGTCTAGAAAAAAATCCTCGCGTCGATGAATAGAGGGAGGTTGTAAGGCTGCAACCGTCACCCGGTCCTCGGTCCCTTACCGTCTTCGTATGTGCGTAGGAAACACAGTGTGGTGCAGTCTTTCAACGGCGTATTAGTACTAATGTTCAGTTGCATACTCTCAGTTGATCCAGTTCTCTCCTTGCAATGTACAGTGCAGTATACCATTTGTTTTTTCCTTTTTTTTTTTTTTTCTTTGGGGAATTCCAATAAGCATTTACATCATATCGTTGATCAATATTTCTTCAATTCTTCAGTGGCCAATACACACAGTGTATTCTAACGGTGCGTTCGCATATATGGAAATCTGAAATGCTGTGCTATTCGCGCATTTCTTCACCTCGATCTTGATTTTTGCCGAGAATTATCGTAACCGAAATCTCAAATGCTGTGCTATTTGCGCATTTCTTCACCTCGATCTTGATTTTGCCGGGAATTATCGTAACCGAAATCGGAATGGTAATATAGAGTCGTTTCAGGTACGTTACGATCCACTGAACCGCTAATGATATGCTTGCTCGAATGCTGGTAAACATCGACATGGTTCAGATGCTTGAAAGGGAAAATGAAGAGCGTTCTTATTTGGTCAAAATGTAATATAAAGAAAAACATACTTATTGTTGATGAATACGTCTGGTGTACTCGGAGCTGCCACATAAATTGTTCTACTGCTTTTTCTGCTTTTTATACTATATTTATAGTCATTTTAAAGATTTTGTGATTGAAAATGTGAAAGGTATGAGAAAGGAAAATTACCTATATTCTGTCTGTCTTGTCCTATCTTCGCATGTTCATTCATCGATTCCAATCAGCATTTACATCATATCGTTGACCAATATTCCTTCAATTCTTCAGTGGCCAATACACACAGTCCATCCTAACGATGCGTTCGGGTATATGGAAATCTCAAATGCTGTGCTATTTGCGCATTTCTTCACCTCGATCTTGATTTTGCTGAGAATTACTGTGACCGAAATCGGAATGGTAATATAGAGTCGTTTCAGGTACGTTACGATCCACTGAACCGCTAATGATATGCTTGCTCGAATGCTGGTAAACATCGACATGGTTCAGATGCTTGAAAGGAAAAATGAAGAGCGTTCTTATTTGGTCAAAATGTAATATAAAGAAAACTGCTTACGGTTGATGATTATGTCGCGTGTACTCGGAGCTGCCTACTTCCTCCGGTACACCGATCACGTTGTCCCACATGAATTGTTCTACTCCTGCTTCTTCTTCTTTAAAAGTCATTTTAAATATTGCGACATTGAAATGTGAAAAGGTATGAAAAAAAAGATTCCCAATATTTTATCTGTCTTGTGGTATCTTCGCATGTCCATTCATCGATGCCATCATTCGCATCGTCCCGAAAACGAAGATGCGTCCCAGAATCGGCACAGTCCATCTACTACGGGAGATGGATGTGGCATCGATGAATGGACATGCGAAGATACCACAAGACAGATAAAATATTGGGAATCTTTTTTTTCATACCTTTTCACATTTCAATGTCGCAATATTTAAAATGACTTTTAAAGAAGAAGAAGCAGGAGTAGAACAATTCATGTGGGACAACGTGATCGGTGTACCGGAGGAAGTAGGCAGCACTGAGTACGCGCGACATAATCATCAACCGTAAGCAGTTTTCTTTATATTACATTTTGACCAAATAAGAACGCTCTTCATTTTTCCTTTCAAGCATCTGAACCATGTCGATGTTTACCAGCATTCGAGCAAGCATATCATTAGCGGTTCAGTGGATCGTAACGTACCTGAAACGACTCTATATTACCATTCCGATTTCGGTCACAGTAATTCTCAGCAAAATCAAGATCGAGGTGAAGAAATGCGCAAATAGCACAGCATTTGAGATTTCCATATACCCGAACGCATCGTTAGGATGGACTGTGTGTATTGGCCACTGAAGAATTGAAGGAATATTGGTCAACGATATGATGTAAATGCTGATTGGAATCGATGAATGAACATGCGAAGATAGGACAAGACAGACAGAATATAGGTAATTTTCCTTTCTCATACCTTTCACATTTTCAATCACAAAATCTTTAAAATGACTATAAATATAGTATAAAAAGCAGAAAAAGCAGTAGAACAATTTATGTGGCAGCTCCGAGTACACCAGACGTATTCATCAACAATAAGTATGTTTTTCTTTATATTACATTTTGACCAAATAAGAACGCTCTTCATTTTCCCTTTCAAGCATCTGAACCATGTCGATGTTTACCAGCATTCGAGCAAGCATATCATTAGCGGTTCAGTGGATCGTAACGTACCTGAAACGACTCTATATTACCATTCCGATTTCGGTTACGATAATTCCCGGCAAAATCAAGATCGAGGTGAAGAAATGCGCAAATAGCACAGCATTTGAGATTTCGGTTACGATAATTCTCGGCAAAAATCAAGATCGAGGTGAAGAAATGCGCGAATAGCACAGCATTTCAGATTTCCATATATGCGAACGCACCGTTAGAATACACTGTGTGTATTGGCCACTGAAGAATTGAAGAAATATTGATCAACGATATGATGTAAATGCTTATTGGAATTCCCCAAAGAAAAAAAAAAAAAAAGGAAAAAACAAATGGTATACTGCACTGTACATTGCAAGGAGAGAACTGGATCAACTGAGAGTATGCAACTGAACATTAGTACTAATACGCCGTTGAAAGACTGCACCACACTGTGTTTCCTACGCACATACGAAGACGGTAAGGGACCGAGGACCGGGTGACGGTTGCAGCCTTACAACCTCCCTCTATTCATCGACGCGAGGATTTTTTTCTAGACGTCAGCCAGACGTCTGAGTTTCTTCCCCAATTTCTTCTATCGTTTGTATTTAAGAGTCACATTTAACGAAATAAACGGCTTAGTAGCATAAGGCGATCAAGCGAAAATAAAATTATAATCGTACCGCTTATTTTCCGTCAGTTCCTTCTCTCGAGATCCGGACCCCCGTTAGGCGAGGAATTTTCAAACCTCCTTCCCCTAACGGTATGAATGCATGATCAGAGTATACAAGAGTTCGAGATTACGAGTTTAAACTCTATATGAAAGAGTACGAAAAGAGCGCAAAATAGTGTAAAAGAATACATCATAATGCATGAACGCAAAATTATGACGCCTTCAATTTTTTTTTGCTAACACGTGTTATCTTTGTACGCATAGTTGTTAATAAAGTATTGTGTTCGTAAATAGGTGTTATGTTATTTATTTCCTCCACAAATCAAGCTTCGCGAACATTGTGGGAACCAGTAGATAGTCTGTGCCGATTCTGGGACGCATGGATTTCCATATACCCGAACGCATCGTTAGGATGGACTGTGTGTATTGGCCACTGAAGAATTGAAGGAATATTGGTCAACGATATGATGTAAATGCTGATTGGAATCGATGAATGAACATGCGAAGATAGGACAAGACAGACAGAATATAGGTAATTTTCCTTTCTCATACCTTTCACATTTTCAATCACAAAATCTTTAAAATGACTATAAATATAGTATAAAAAGCAGAAAAAGCAGTAGAACAATTTATGTGGCAGCTCCGAGTACACCAGACGTATTCATCAACAATAAGTATGTTTTTCTTTATATTACATTTTGACCAAATAAGAACGCTCTTCATTTTCCCTTTCAAGCATCTGAACCATGTCGATGTTTACCAGCATTCGAGCAAGCATATCATTAGCGGTTCAGTGGATCGTAACGTACCTGAAACGACTCTATATTACCATTCCGATTTCGGTTACGATAATTCCCGGCAAAATCAAGATCGAGGTGAAGAAATGCGCAAATAGCACAGCATTTGAGATTTCGGTTACGATAATTCTCGGCAAAAATCAAGATCGAGGTGAAGAAATGCGCGAATAGCACAGCATTTCAGATTTCCATATATGCGAACGCACCGTTAGAATACACTGTGTGTATTGGCCACTGAAGAATTGAAGAAATATTGATCAACGATATGATGTAAATGCTTATTGGAATTCCCCAAAGAAAAAAAAAAAAAAAGGAAAAAACAAATGGTATACTGCACTGTACATTGCAAGGAGAGAACTGGATCAACTGAGAGTATGCAACTGAACATTAGTACTAATACGCCGTTGAAAGACTGCACCACACTGTGTTTCCTACGCACATACGAAGACGGTAAGGGACCGAGGACCGGGTGACGGTTGCAGCCTTACAACCTCCCTCTATTCATCGACGCGAGGATTTTTTTCTAGACGTCAGCCAGACGTCTGAGTTTCTTCCCCAATTTCTTCTATCGTTTGTATTTAAGAGTCACATTTAACGAAATAAACGGCTTAGTAGCATAAGGCGATCAAGCGAAAATAAAATTATAATCGTACCGCTTATTTTCCGTCAGTTCCTTCTCTCGAGATCCGGACCCCCGTTAGGCGAGGAATTTTCAAACCTCCTTCCCCTAACGGTATGAATGCATGATCAGAGTATACAAGAGTTCGAGATTACGAGTTTAAACTCTATATGAAAGAGTACGAAAAGAGCGCAAAATAGTGTAAAAGAATACATCATAATGCATGAACGCAAAATTATGACGCCTTCAATTTTTTTTTGCTAACACGTGTTATCTTTGTACGCATAGTTGTTAATAAAGTATTGTGTTCGTAAATAGGTGTTATGTTATTTATTTCCTCCACAAATCAAGCTTCGCGAACATTGTGGGAACCAGTAGATAGTCTGTGCCGATTCTGGGACGCAT
>NW_027488503.1:12500-27500 GCF_051014445.1 Colletes latitarsis | reverse complement strand
TCGACAGAGTCACCACCAAACTCTCTCGTTTCGTATTTTACTTCACAACAGAACATTATTGTATAATGGTATCCCACAACGACAAAGTACGTAGAGCTGCGCTCATGCTGAACATCTCGGGCACTTATTCACGCTGGGCATCGATCGTGGAAGCACGTATTGCCAGGCCCGAAGACTAAGCATTCATGCTGGACAAAAACGAGAAAGCGCGTATGTGCTGGTCGAGAAAGCACGTATTCGGCGCCGTACTGTTATGTCGAGGTCAGACACCTGTATTTCATTCTTTGCTCACTTTCCAGAGTACGAACCGTAGTTCCATACAATTTTTGCCTTTTAAGCTACGCTCCGTAGAGTGTAGTGCCAGTTTATGGTTTTCACAAAATTTTCAATCGCTCGGACTGAAGAGTTGATGCTCGGATAGTACGAGTATACATATTTTAAACGTATACAAGTCACCAACGTCACTCGAGACGCTTATACCACTTCAAGAGCCATTCGGTCAAAGACACCGACTCGTGGCAATGCAGTGTGGAGAAAGTCTGGAACGAGCACGATACAGAACAGTCAGGATGAAATCCCGAGGAGCGACGACTGCTTCTCAACCGAGGTCGAAGAATAGCCGTACGCTCGACGCTGCCCCGACCGACTCGACCGGACCGTCGCTTCTCTTATAGGTACCGAGGCGCCCGCCGGAACGCCGGCGACGCACGGGCTTACGCACGGCCGCTTATGGGGGGAACCGCGCGACCCAACCGCCCGCCCGAACGGCCTGTTATAACTTAGAGCGAAAACCAACACCTGTAATTTCCTTAATAATTGAGCTAGGGCAAAAAAAAAAAACGCTATCTTGTAGGAAAAAAGCAGGGGAACACGATGCCGTCGTTAAAAATATAGATTGCCGTGCTCGTTTTCGAGAAAAAAATGAAAAAATGGTCAAAATCGTCGCAGAACAAAAACTCGACACGCTATCTTGTAGGCAAAAATTAGACGAATTCAAAACCGTAGTTAAAAATATCGGTCGTCGCGCTAGTTTTCGAGAAAAAAACAAAAACGTTCAAAAAATTCGAGATAAAAAAAAAAAAACCAGCCTACCAGATAGAAAAAATTACACTGAACAAATATCATATAGGTCAAAATATGTGTTAGCGTACTAGTTTTCGAGATATAGACGAAAAACCGTCGCCGCCGATCGGTACGTCGGTCGATGCGAAAGCACCGCGCGACCGAGCGCCCGCCTAAAAGACCAGTTCGAACATACCGAAAAATCAAGAAACCGTAACTTCCTTAATAATTGAGCTAGGACAAAAAATCGACACGCTATCTTGCAGGAAAAAATCCGGGGAACACGATGGCGTCGTCAAAAGTGCAGGTCGTCGAGCTCGTTTTCGAGAAAAAAAAAAAAAAATTCTCAAAATTCGACAAAAAAATAAAACGATCAGTGGACCGTGTAGAGAATATAAAACTGCATAAGAATCGTATAGACGAAAATTGGCGTTCACGTGCTCGTTTTTGTGGAAAAAATTAAAAAAGCTCTCAAACTTCGAGATAAAAAAAAAAAAAACCATCTACCAGGTAGCCAACGGTAAACGGTACAAGTATCGTACGGGCGAAAATGAGCGTTACCGTGCTCGTTTTCGAGTTATTGACGAAAAACAGCCTGGAGCGATCGCTCCGGCGGTCGACGCGCGAAAGTTTCTAAGTCCGCTCTGCTCCGAAACACCGCTCCGGCGTCAAAAATCGTCGTAGGACAAAAAATAGACACGCTATCTTGCAGGAAAAAATCCGGGGAACACGATGGCGTCGTCAAAAGTGCAGGTCGTCGAGCTAGTTTTCGAGAAAAAAAAAAAAAAATTCTCAAAACTCGACAAAAAAATAAAACGATCAGTGGACCGTGTAGAGAATCTAAAACTGCATAAGAATCGTATAGACCAAAATTGGCGTTCACGTGCTCGTTTTTGAGAAAAAAGTTAAAAAAGCTCTCAAAATTCGAGATAAAAAAAAAACAAACCATCTGCCAGGTAGCCAACGGTAAACGGTACAAGTATCGTACGGGCGAAAACGAGCGTTACCGTGCTCGTTTTCGAGTTATTGACGAAAAACAGCCTGGAGCGATCGGTCCGGCGGTCGACGCGCGAAAGTTTCTAAGTCCGCTCTGCTCCGAATCATCGCTCCGGCGTCAAAAATCGTCGTAGGACAAAAAATCGCCACCCTATCTTGCAGGAAAAAATCCGGGGAACACGATGGCGTCGTCAAAAGTGCAGGTCGTCGAGCTCGTTTTCGAAAAAAAAAAAAAAAATTCTCAAAATTCGACAAAAAAATAAAACGAACAGTGGACCGTGTAGAGAATATAAAACTGCATAAGAATCGTATAGACGAAAATTGGCGTTCACGTGCTCGTTTTTGTGGAAAAAATTAAAAAAGCTCTCAAACTTCGAGATAAAAAAAAAAAGAACCATCTACCAGGTAGCCAACGGTAAACGGTACAAGTATCGTACGGGCGAAAATGAGCGTTACCGTGCTCGTTTTCGAGTTATTGACGAAAAACAGCCTGGAGCGATCGCTCCGGCGGTCGACGCGCTAAAGTTTCTAAGTCCGCTCTGCTCCGAACCACCGCTCCGGCGTCAAAAATCGTCGTAGGACAAAAAATAGACACGCTATCTTGCAGGAAAAAATCCGGGGAACACGATGGCGTCGTCAAAAGTGCAGGTCGTCGAGCTCGTTTTCGAGAAAAAAAAAAAAAAATTCTCAAAATTCGACAAAAAAATAAAACGATCAGTGGACCGTGTAGACAATATAAAACTGCATAAGAATCGTATAGACGAAAATTGGCGTTCACGTGCTCGTTTTTGTGGAAAAAATTAAAAAAGCTCTCAAACTTCGAGATAAAAAAAAAAAAAACCGTCTACCAGGTAGCCAACGGTAAACGGTACAAGTATCGTACGGGCGAAAATGAGCGTTACCGTGCTCGTTTTCGAGTTATTGACGAAAAACAGCCTGGAGCGATCGCTCCGGCGGTCGACGCGCGAAAGTTTCTAAGTCCGCTCTGCTCCGAAACACCGCTCCGGCGTCAAAAATCGTCGTAGGACAAAAAATAGACACGCTATCTTGCAGGAAAAAATCCGGGGAACACGATGGCGTCGTCAAAAGT
Source organism: Colletes latitarsis (assembly GCF_051014445.1). Taxonomy (NCBI): domain Eukaryota; kingdom Metazoa; phylum Arthropoda; class Insecta; order Hymenoptera; family Colletidae; genus Colletes; species Colletes latitarsis. The sequence goes on along the minus strand of NW_027488503.1, from coordinate 24,352 downwards.
GCAGGTCGTCGAGCTAGTTTTCGAGAAAAAAAAAAAAAAATTCTCAAAACTCGACAAAAAAATAAAACGATCAGTGGACCGTGTAGAGAATCTAAAACTGCATAAGAATCGTATAGACCAAAATTGGCGTTCACGTGCTCGTTTTTGAGAAAAAAGTTAAAAAAGCTCTCAAAATTCGAGATAAAAAAAAAACAAACCATCTGCCAGGTAGCCAACGGTAAACGGTACAAGTATCGTACGGGCGAAAACGAGCGTTACCGTGCTCGTTTTCGAGTTATTGACGAAAAACAGCCTGGAGCGATCGGTCCGGCGGTCGACGCGCGAAAGTTTCTAAGTCCGCTCTGCTCCGAATCATCGCTCCGGCGTCAAAAATCGTCGTAGGACAAAAAATCGCCACCCTATCTTGCAGGAAAAAACCGGGGAACACGATGGCGTCGTCAAAAGTGCAGGTCGTCGAGCTCGTTTTCGAAAAAAAAAAAAAAAATTCTCAAAATTCGACAAAAAAATAAAACGAACAGTGGACCGTGTAGAGAATATAAAACTGCATAAGAATCGTATAGACGAAAATTGGCGTTCACGTGCTCGTTTTTGTGGAAAAAATTAAAAAAGCTCTCAAACTTCGAGATAAAAAAAAAAAGAACCATCTACCAGGTAGCCAACGGTAAACGGTACAAGTATCGTACGGGCGAAAATGAGCGTTACCGTGCTCGTTTTCGAGTTATTGACGAAAAACAGCCTGGAGCGATCGCTCCGGCGGTCGACGCGCTAAAGTTTCTAAGTCCGCTCTGCTCCGAAACACCGCTCCGGCGTCAAAAATCGTCGTAGGACAAAAAATAGACACGCTATCTTGCAGGAAAAAATCCGGGGAACACGATGGCGTCGTCAAAAGTGCAGGTCGTCGAGCTCGTTTTCGAGAAAAAAAAAAAAAAATTCTCAAAATTCGACAAAAAAATAAAACGATCAGTGGACCGTGTAGACAATATAAAACTGCATAAGAATCGTATAGACGAAAATTGGCGTTCACGTGCTCGTTTTTGTGGAAAAAATTAAAAAAGCTCTCAAACTTCGAGATAAAAAAAAAAAAACCGTCTACCAGGTAGCCAACGGTAAACGGTACAAGTATCGTACGGGCGAAAATGAGCGTTACCGTGCTCGTTTTCGAGTTATTGACGAAAAACAGCCTGGAGCGATCGCTCCGGCGGTCGACGCGCGAAAGTTTCTAAGTCCGCTCTGCTCCGAAACACCGCTCCGGCGTCAAAAATCGTCGTAGGACAAAAAATAGACACGCTATCTTGCAGGAAAAAATCCGGGGAACACGATGGCGTCGTCAAAAGTGCAGGTCGTCGAGCTAGTTTTCGAGAAAAAAAAAAAAAAATTCTCAAAACTCGACAAAAAAATAAAACGATCAGTGGACCGTGTAGAGAATCTAAAACTGCATAAGAATCGTATAGACCAAAATTGGCGTTCACGTGCTCGTTTTTGAGAAAAAAGTTAAAAAAGCTCTCAAAATTCGAGATAAAAAAAAAACAAACCATCTGCCAGGTAGCCAACGGTAAACGGTACAAGTATCGTACGGGCGAAAACGAGCGTTACCGTGCTCGTTTTCGAGTTATTGACGAAAAACAGCCTGGAGCGATCGGTCCGGCGGTCGACGCGCGAAAGTTTCTAAGTCCGCTCTGCTCCGAATCATCGCTCCGGCGTCAAAAATCGTCGTAGGACAAAAAATCGCCACCCTATCTTGCAGGAAAAAATCCGGGGAACACGATGGCGTCGTCAAAAGTGCAGGTCGTCGAGCTCGTTTTCGAAAAAAAAAAAAAAAATTCTCAAAATTCGACAAAAAAATAAAACGAACAGTGGACCGTGTAGAGAATATAAAACTGCATAAGAATCGTATAGACGAAAATTGGCGTTCACGTGCTCGTTTTTGTGGAAAAAATTAAAAAAGCTCTCAAACTTCGAGATAAAAAAAAAAAGAACCATCTACCAGGTAGCCAACGGTAAACGGTACAAGTATCGTACGGGCGAAAATGAGCGTTACCGTGCTCGTTTTCGAGTTATTGACGAAAAACAGCCTGGAGCGATCGCTCCGGCGGTCGACGCGCTAAAGTTTCTAAGTCCGCTCTGCTCCGAAACACCGCTCCGGCGTCAAAAATCGTCGTAGGACAAAAAATAGACACGCTATCTTGCAGGAAAAAATCCGGGGAACACGATGGCGTCGTCAAAAGTGCAGGTCGTCGAGCTCGTTTTCGAGAAAAAAAAAAAAAAATTCTCAAAATTCGACAAAAAAATAAAACGATCAGTGGACCGTGTAGACAATATAAAACTGCATAAGAATCGTATAGACGAAAATTGGCGTTCACGTGCTCGTTTTTGTGGAAAAAATTAAAAAAGCTCTCAAACTTCGAGATAAAAAAAAAAAAACCGTCTACCAGGTAGCCAACGGTAAACGGTACAAGTATCGTACGGGCGAAAACGAGCGTTACCGTGCTCGTTTTCGAGTTATTGACGAAAAACAGCCTGGAGCGATCGGTCCGGCGGTCGACGCGCGAAAGTTTCTAAGTCCGCTCTGCTCCGAATCATCGCTCCGGCGTCAAAAATCGTCGTAGGACAAAAAATCGCCACCCTATCTTGCAGGAAAAAATCCGGGGAACACGATGGCGTCGTCAAAAGTGCAGGTCGTCGAGCTCGTTTTCGAGAAAAAAAAAAAAAAATTCTCAAAATTCGACAAAAAAATAAAACGATCACTGGACCGTGTAGAGAATATAAAACTGCATAAGAATCGTATAGACGAAAATTGGCGTTCACGTGCTCGTTTTTGTTGAAAAAATTAAAAAAGCTCTCAAACTTCGAGATAAAAAAAAAAAAAACCATCTACCAGGTAGCCAACGGTAAACGGTACAAGTATCGTACGGGCGAAAATGAGCGTTACCGTGCTCGTTTTCGAGTTATTGACGAAAAACAGCCTGGAGCGATCGCTCCGGCGGTCGACGCGCGAAAGTTTCTAAGTCCGCTCTGCTCCGAAACACCGCTCCGGCGTCAAAAATCGTCGTAGGACAAAAAATCGCCACCCTATCTTGCAGGAAAAAATCCGGGGAACACGATGGCGTCGTCAAAAGTGCAGGTCGTCGAGCTCGTTTTCGAGAAAAAAAAAAAAAAATTCTCAAAATTCGACAAAAAAATAAAACGATCATTGGACCGTGTAGAGAATCTAAAACTGCATAAGAATCGTACAGACGAAAATTGGCGTTCACGTGCTCGTTTTTGTGGAAAAAATTAAAAAAGCTCTCAAACTTCGAGATAAAAAAAAAAAAAACCATCTACCAGGTAGCCAACGGTAAACGGTACAAGTATCGTACGGGCGAAAACGAGCGTTACCGTGCTCGTTTTCGAGTTATTGACGAAAAACAGCCTGGAGCGATCGGTCCGGCGGTCGACGCGCGAAAGTTTCTAAGTCCGCTCTGCTCCGAATCATCGCTCCGGCGTCAAAAATCGTCGTAGGACAAAAAAATAGACACGCTATCTTGCAGGAAAAAATCCGGGGAACACGATGGCGTCGTCAAAAGTGCAGGTCGTCGAGCTCGTTTTCGAGAAAAAAAAAAAAAAATTCTCAAAATTCGACAAAAAAATAAAACGATCAGTGGACCGTGTAGAGAATATAAAACTGCATAAGAATCGTATAGACGAAAATTGGCGTTCACGTGCTCGTTTTTGTGGAAAAAATTAAAAAAGCTCTCAAACTTCGAGATAAAAAAAAAAAAAACCATCTACCAGGTAGCCAACGGTAAACGGTACAAGTATCGTACGGGCGAAAATGAGCGTTACCGTGCTCGTTTTCGAGTTATTGACGAAAAACAGCCTGGAGCGATCGCTCCGGCGGTCGACGCGCGAAAGTTTTCAAGTCCGCTCTGCTCCGAAACACCGCTCCGGCGTCAAAAATCGTCGTAGGACAAAAAATAGACACGCTATCTTGCAGGAAAATATCCGGGGAACACGATGGCGTCGTCAAAAGTGCAGGTCGTCGAGCTCGTTTTCGAGAAAAAAAAAAAAAAATTCTCAAAATTCGACAAAAAAATAAAACGATCATTGGACCGTGTAGAGAATCTAAAACTGCATAAGAATCGTATAGACCAAAATTGGCCTTAACGTGCTGGTTTTCGAGTTATTGACGATAAGCCGGTATATATATGTCCGAGATAAAAAAAAAGATAGGGACAGTGGGAATCTCCTATACTATCACGGGCGTGTATTCTCCTACTAGTTTGATGGTTGTTGTTGCATAAACCAGCGACTGTTTGGCCCGCCGTTTAACCGCGCGGTTTAAAATTGCAACACAATGTTGGTGTCGCTCCGGGGTGAAAAAATGGAAAAACGACATACTTTACGCATAGGGGCGGCTGATCTTAACATATTTTGTCATGTCACCACCCCAGTGACTCTAAGACGGATTTTGCCGTCGCACGTTTTTTTATTAAAAAGTTATTAGTATATAAAAGATTTCGTTAAGCAAAAAGACACGAATATGGGAGTAGGACAAAAAATCGCCAGCCTATCTTGCAGGAAAAAATCCGGGGAACACGATGGCGTCGTCAAAAGTGCAGGTCGTCGAGCTAGTTTTCGAGAAAAAAAAAAAAAAATTCTCAAAACTCGACAAAAAAATAAAACGATCAGTGGACCGTGTAGAGAATCTAAAACTGCATAAGAATCGTATAGACCAAAATTGGCGTTCACGTGCTCGTTTTTGAGAAAAAAGTTAAAAAAGCTCTCAAAATTCGAGATAAAAAAAAAACAAACCATCTGCCAGGTAGCCAACGGTAAACGGTACAAGTATCGTACGGGCGAAAACGAGCGTTACCGTGCTCGTTTTCGAGTTATTGACGAAAAACAGCCTGGAGCGATCGGTCCGGCGGTCGACGCGCGAAAGTTTCTAAGTCCGCTCTGCTCCGAATCATCGCTCCGGCGTCAAAAATCGTCGTAGGACAAAAAATCGCCACCCTATCTTGCAGGAAAAAATCCGGGGAACACGATGGCGTCGTCAAAAGTGCAGGTCGTCGAGCTCGTTTTCGAGAAAAAAAAAAAAAAATTCTCAAAATTCGACAAAAAAATAAAACGAACAGTGGACCGTGTAGAGAATATAAAACTGCATAAGAATCGTATAGACGAAAATTGGCGTTCACGTGCTCGTTTTTGTGGAAAAAATTAAAAAAGCTCTCAAACTTCGAGATAAAAAAAAAAAGAACCATCTACCAGGTAGCCAACGGTAAACGGTACAAGTATCGTACGGGCGAAAATGAGCGTTACCGTGCTCGTTTTCGAGTTATTGACGAAAAACAGCCTGGAGCGATCGCTCCGGCGGTCGACGCGCTAAAGTTTCTAAGTCCGCTCTGCTCCGAAACACCGCTCCGGCGTCAAAAATCGTCGTAGGACAAAAAATAGACACGCTATCTTGCAGGAAAAAATCCGGGGAACACGATGGCGTCGTCAAAAGTGCAGGTCGTCGAGCTCGTTTTCGAGAAAAAAAAAAAAAAATTCTCAAAATTCGACAAAAAAATAAAACGATCAGTGGACCGTGTAGACAATATAAAACTGCATAAGAATCGTATAGACGAAAATTGGCGTTCACGTGCTCGTTTTTGTGGAAAAAATTAAAAAAGCTCTCAAACTTCGAGATAAAAAAAAAAAAACCGTCTACCAGGTAGCCAACGGTAAACGGTACAAGTATCGTACGGGCGAAAACGAGCGTTACCGTGCTCGTTTTCGAGTTATTGACGAAAAACAGCCTGGAGCGATCGGTCCGGCGGTCGACGCGCGAAAGTTTCTAAGTCCGCTCTGCTCCGAATCATCGCTCCGGCGTCAAAAATCGTCGTAGGACAAAAAATCGCCACCCTATCTTGCAGGAAAAAATCCGGGGAACACGATGGCGTCGTCAAAAGTGCAGGTCGTCGAGCTCGTTTTCGAGAAAAAAAAAAAAAAATTCTCAAAATTCGACAAAAAAATAAAACGATCAGTGGACCGTGTAGAGAATATAAAACTGCATAAGAATCGTATAGACGAAAATTGGCGTTCACGTGCTCGTTTTTGTTGAAAAAATTAAAAAAGCTCTCAAACTTCGAGATAAAAAAAAAAAAAACCATCTACCAGGTAGCCAACGGTAAACGGTACAAGTATCGTACGGGCGAAAATGAGCGTTACCGTGCTCGTTTTCGAGTTATTGACGAAAAACAGCCTGGAGCGATCGCTCCGGCGGTCGACGCGCGAAAGTTTCTAAGTCCGCTCTGCTCCGAATCATCGCTCCGGCGTCAAAAATCGTCGTAGGACAAAAAATAGACACGCTATCTTGCAGGAAAAAATCCGGGGAACACGATGGCGTCGTCAAAAGTGCAGGTCGTCGAGCTCGTTTTCGAGAAAAAAAAAAAAAAATTCTGAAAATTCGACAAAAAAATAAAACGATCAGTGGACCGTGTAGAGAATATAAAACTGCATAAGAATCGTATAGACGAAAATTGGCGTTCACGTGCTCGTTTTTTGTGGAAAAAATTAAAAAAGCTCTCAAACTTCGAGATAAAAAAAAAAAAACCATCTACCAGGTAGCCAACGGTAAACGGTACAAGTATCATACGGGCGAAAATGAGCGTTACCGTGCTCGTTTTCGAGTTATTGACGAAAAACAGCCTGGAGCGATCGCTCCGGCGGTCGACGCGCGAAAGTTTCTAAGTCCGCTCTGCTCCGAAACACCGCTCCGGCGTCAAAAATCGTCGTAGGACAAAAAATAGACACGCTATCTTGCAGGAAAAAATCCGGGGAACACGATGGCGTCGTCAAAAGTGCAGGTCGTCGAGCTCGTTTTCGGAGAAAAAAAAAAAAAAATTCTCAAAATTCGACAAAAAAATAAAACGATCACTGGACCGTGTAGAGAATATAAAACTGCATAAGAATCGTATAGACGAAAATTGGCGTTCACGTGCTCGTTTTTGAGAAAAAAGTTAAAAAAGCTCTCAAAATTCGAGATAAAAAAAAAACAAACCATCTGCCAGGTAGCCAACGGTAAACGGTACAAGTATCGTACGGGCGAAAACGAGCGTTACCGTGCTCGTTTTCGAGTTATTGACGAAAAACAGCCTGGAGCGATCGGTCCGGCGGTCGACGCGCGAAAGTTTCTAAGTCCGCTCTGCTCCGAATCATCGCTCCGGCGTCAAAAATCGTCGTAGGACAAAAAATCGCCACCCTATCTTGCAGGAAAAAATCCGGGGAACACGATGGCGTCGTCAAAAGTGCAGGTCGTCGAGCTCGTTTTCGAGAAAAAAAAAAAAAAATTCTCAAAATTCGACAAAAAAATAAAACGATCATTGGACCGTGTAGAGAATCTAAAACTGCATAAGAATCGTATAGACCAAAATTGGCCTTAACGTGCTGGTTTTCGAGTTATTGACGATAAGCCGGTATATATATGTCCGAGATAAAAAAAAAGATAGGGACAGTGGGAATCTCCTATACTATCACGGGCGTGTATTCTCCTACTAGTTTGATGGTTGCTGTTGCATAAACCACCGACTGTTTGGCCCGCCGTTTAACCGCGCAGTTTAAAATTGCAACACAATGTTGGTGTCGCTCCGGATCGAAAAAATGGAAAAACGACATACTTTACGCATAGGGGCGGCTGATCTTAACATATTTTGTCAATGTCATCTTCCCAGTGACCCTAGGAAGGAGTTTGCCGTTGCACGTTTTCCTATTAAAAAGTAATTAGTGTACAAAAATTTTCGTGAAGCAAAAAACAAGAATGTGAAAGTACGTTCCATGAGCATTACGGTGAATAAAACAGAAATTAAAAATTCCCGAGGGGTTGAACAGCATCATATTGAATTCGTTTTGCTGACTGGGGTCTGCGCCCCCCAGACCCCCGCTACACTAGCCCAGACCAAACCCACTTTGTAATAGTGGTATCATATTAAATTGAACAGCATCGTACTTAATTCGTTTTGCTGAATGGGGGGCTGCGCCCCCCAAACCCCCGCTACACTAGCCCAGACCTAACCCATTTTGTAATAGCGGTATCAAATTAAATTGAACAGCATCGTACTAAATTCGTTTTGCTGACTGGGGGGCTGCGCCCCCCAGACCCCCGCAACACTAGCCCGGACCTAACCCACTTTGTAATAGCGGTATCATATTAAATTGAACAGCATCGTACTAAATTCGTTTTGCTGAATGGGGGGCTGCGCCCCCCAAACCCCCGCTACACTAGCCCAGACCTAACCCATTTTGTAATAGCGGTATCAAATTAAATTGAACAGCATCATATTGAATTCGTTTTGCTGACTGGGGTCTGCGCCCCCCAGACCCCCGCTACAATAGCCCAGACCTAACCCACTTTGTAATAGTGGTATCATATTAAATTGAACAGCATCGTACTTAATTCGTTTTGCTGAATGGGGGGCTGCGCCCCCCAAACCCCCGCTACACTAGCCCAGACCTAACCCATTTTGTAATAGCGGTATCAAATTAAATTGAACAGCATCGTACTAAATTCGTTTTGCTGACAGGGGTCTGCGCCCCCCAGACCCCCGCTACACTAGCCCAGACCTAACCCCCTTTGTAATAGCGGTATCATATTAAATTGAACAGCATCATATTGAATTCGTTTTGCTGACTGGGGTCTGCGCGCCCCAGACCCCCGCAACACTAGCCCGGACCTAACCCACTTTGTAATAGCGGTATCACATTAAATTGAACAGCATCGTACTAAATTCGTTTTGCTGAATGGGGGGCTGCGCCCCCCAAACCCCCGCTACACTAGCCCAGACCTAACCCATTTTGTAATAGCGGTATCAAACTAAATTGAACAGCATCATATTGAATTCGTTTTGCCGACTGGGGTCTGCGCCCCCCAGACCCCCGCTACAATAGCCCAGACCTAACCCACTTTGTAATAGTGGTATCATATTAAATTGAACAGCATCGTACTTAATTCGTTTTGCTGAATGGGGGGCTGCGCCCCCCAAACCCCCGCTACACTAGCCCAGACCTAACCCATTTTGTAATAGCGGTATCAAATTAAATTGAACAGCATCGTACTAAATTCGTTTTGCTGACAGGGGTCTGCGCCCCCCAGACCCCCGCTACACTAGCCCAGACCTAACCCCCTTTGTAATAGCGGTATCATATTAAATTGAACAGCATCATGTTGAATTCGTTTTGCTGACTGGGGTCTGCGCGCCCCAGACCCCCGCAACACTAGCCCGGACCTAACCCACTTTGTAATAGCGGTATCATATTAAATTGAACAGCATCGTACTAAATTCGTTTTGCTGAATGGGGGGCTGCGCCCCCCAAACCCCCGCTACACTAGCCCAGACCTAACCCATTTTGTAATAGCGGTATCAAATTAAATTGAACAGCATCATATTGAATTCGTTTTGCTGACTGGGGTCTGCGCCCCCCAGACCCCCGCTACACTAGCCCAGACCTAACCCACTTTGTAATAGTGGTATCATATTAAATTGAACAGCATCGTACATAATTCGTTTTGCTGAATGGGGGGCTGCGCCCCCCAAACCCCCGCTACACTAGCCCAGACCTAACCCATTTTGTAATAGCTGTATCAAATTAAATTGAACAGCATCATATTGAATTCGTTTTGCTGACAGGGGTCTGCGCCCCCCAGACCCCCGCTACACTAGCCCAGACCTAACCCACTTTGTAATAGTGGTATCATATTAAATTGAACAGCATCGTACATAATTCGTTTTGCTGAATGGGGGGCTGCGCCCCCCAAACCCCCGCTACACTAGCCCAGACCTAACCCATTTTGTAATAGCGGTATCAAATTAAATTGAACAGCATCGTACTAAATTCGTTTTGCTGACAGGGGTCTGCGCCCCCCAAACCCCCGCTACACTAGCCCAGACCTAACCCATTTTGTAATAGCGGTATCAAATTAAATTGAACAGCATCATATTGAATTCGTTTTGCTGACTGGGGTCTGCGCCCCCCAAACCCCCGCTACACCAGCCCAGACCTAACCCATTTTGTAATAGCGGTATCAAATTAAATTGAGCAGCATCATATTGAATTCGTTTTGCTGACAGGGGTCTGCGCCCCCCAGTCCCCCGCTACACTAGCCCAGACCTAACCCCCTTTGTAATAGCGGTATCATATTAAATTGAACAGCATCATATTGAATTCGTTTTGCTGACTGGGGTCTGCGCGCCCCAAACCCCCGCAACACTGGCCCAGACCTAGCCCATTTTGTAATGACTGTATTGGAACTGCGTTAGGGCTAGTTTAGAATTGGTTAGGTGAAGTAATGCGGAGAGCAGTTTCGCCTGCGTCCCGGGATGCTTGTTGGCATGAGTGGTGTCTGAATGAGTAAAGACGGATGAGACACTTGTGGGGTATGGTGAGTCAGATTCTCAAACTACCCATATATTCTTCTGAGGCATGGGTGCCTATCCAAGGATCTCCTTCGGTATCTAAAACAGAAATAAAAAAAAAAAACAAAAAAAAAAAAAAAAAATGAATATGGACTGTGTTAGGACTGAATTGGATAAGGTCTGGGTTACGTCTCGGTTAGGTCTGAGTTAGGACTGGTTTAAGACTGGGTTAGGACTGGGTTAGGACTGGGTTAGGACTGGGTTAGGTCTGGGTTAGGTCTGGGTTATTTCTGGGTTAGGTCTGGGTTAGGTCTGGGTTAGGTCTGGGTTAGGTCTGGGTTAGGACTGGATTAGGTCTGGGTTAGGACTGGGTTAGTACTGGGTTAGGACTGGGTTAGGTCTGGGTTAGGTCTGGGTTATTTCTGGGTTAGGTCTGGGTTAGGTCTGGGTTAGGTCTGGGTTAGGGCTGGGTTAGGTCTGGGTTAGGTCTGGGTCAGGTCTGGGGTATTTCTGGGTTAGGACTGGGTTAGGTCTGGGTTAGGTCTGGGTTATTTCTGGGTTAGGTCTGGGTTAGGTCTGGGTTAGGTCTGGGTTAGGTCTGGGTTAGGTCTGGGTTAGGTCTGGGTTAGGACTGGGTTAGTACTGGGTTAGGACTGGGTTAGGTCTGGGTTAGGTCTGGGTTATTTCTGGGTTAGGTCTGGGTTAGGTCTGGGTTAGGTCTGGGTTAGGATTGGGTTAGGTCTGGTTTAGGACTGGGTTAGGTCTAGGTTAGGACTGGGTTAGGTCTGGGTTAGGTCTGGGTTAGGACTGGGTTAGGTCTGGGTTAGGACTGGGTTAGTACTGGGTTAGGACTGGGTTAGGTCTGGGTTAGGTCTGGGTTATTTCTGGGTTAGGTCTGGGTTAGGTCTGGGTTAGGTCTGGGTTAGGGCTGGGTTAGGTCTGGGTTAGGTCTGGGTCAGGTCTGGGGTATTTCTGGGTTAGGACTGGGTTAGGTCTGGGTTAGGTCTGGGTTATTTCTGGGTTAGGTCTGGGTTAGGTCTGGGTTAGGTCTGGGTTAGGTCTGGGTTAGGTCTGGGTTAGGTCTGGGTTAGGACTGGGTTAGTACTGGGTTAGGACTGGGTTAGGTCTGGGTTAGGTCTGGGTTATTTCTGGGTTAGGTCTGGGTTAGGTCTGGGTTAGGTCTGGGTTAGGGCTGGGTTAGGACTGGGTTAGGACTGGGTTAGGTCTGGGTTAGGACTGGGTTAGGACTGGGTTAGGTCTGGGTTAGGTCTGGGTTAGGACTGGGTTAGGTCTGGGTTAGGACTGGGCTAGGACTGGGTTAGGTCTGGGTTAGGTCTGGGTTAGGTTTGGGTTAGGACTGGGTAGGTTCTGGGTTAGGACTTGGTTAGGACTAGGTTAGGACTGTGTTAGGACTGGGTTAGGTCTGGGTTAGGTCTGGGTTAGGACTGGGTTAGGTCTGGGTTAGGACTGGGTTAGGTCTGG
>NW_027488503.1:2500-5000 GCF_051014445.1 Colletes latitarsis | reverse complement strand
CAAACGCCAACGAAATACCCAAATTCTCGCTCGTACGTTGATACCTTTCTCTTCATCGACCCGGCTCCGAAACGTTCTTCGCCATCTCCCCGAAAGGAGAGGTAAACGACGGCGGGGTTAGGGAATCTGAGAACAACGCAAGCAGTTTTAGGACAAGTGAACGACCCTCAGCCAGGCGTGGTCCAGGAATTTTATCCGTGGACCGCAATGTGCGTTCGAAATGTCGATGTTCATGTGTCCTGCAGTTCACACGTTGACGCGCAATTAGCTGCGTTCTTCATCGACCCACGAGCCAAGTGATCCACCGTTCAGGGTAATCATATACAATTTACAATTTTTCTCTTTGTATTTAAAAATGCTCCTTGTTCTTTGCTTTAAAAATATTCGATGTTCGCACCTCCGACCAGCGTATCGACGGAGGATTGAACGCGCCATATCGACGACAAAAGTTTCTTTTTGTTTCCTGAATGACGGAAAACCATCGTTCGACGGCCGGGCGTACAGTACATTCAAAAGCCTTTGCGCGTGGCTGCGACCAAACGGGTATAATACACCCGTATATTCTTGGTTCCGAACAGTAACTTCACGCGCAATCGGGCGAACGCACGCGGCAGCGCCCATCGGTTGCTCGATGAAATCGATGCGATAAACTACAGCCTTCTCGGCTGGTCGTCGTTAGTCGCGCGAGCAACGGATGGCCGCACAATCGACGCGTCGTCGTTTGCGATTATTCGCCTCACGTTAGCCATGAGTATGTATATTATTCATTTACGAACGAACGCGGCAGCGTCCATCGGTTGCTCGATGAAATCGATGCGATAAACTACAGCCGTCTCGGCTGGTCGTCGTTAGTCGCGCGAGCAACGATGGCCGCAAAATCGACGCGTCGTCGTTTGCGATTATTCGCCTCAAGTTAGCCATGAGTATGTATAACATTCATTTACGAACGAACGCGGCAGCGTCCATCGGTTGCTCGATGAAATCGATGCGATAAACTACAGCCGTTTCGGCTGGTCGTCGTTAGTCGCGCGAGCAACGATGGCCGCAAAATCGACGCGTCGTCGTTTGCGATTATTCGCCTCAAGTTAGCCATGAGTATGTATATTATTCATTTACGAACGAACGCGGCAGCGTCCATCGGTTGCTCGATGAAATCGATGCGATAAACTACAGCCGTTTCGGCTGGTCGTCGTTAGTCGCGCGAGCAACGATGGCCGCAAAATCGACGCGTCGTCGTTTGCGATTATTCGCCTCAAGTTAGCCATGAGTATGTATATTATTCATTTACGAACGAACGCGGCAGCGTCCATCGGTTGCTCGATGAAATCGATGCGATAAACTACAGCCGTTTCGGCTGGTCGTCGTTAGTCGCGCGAGCAACGATGGCCGCAAAATCGACGCGTCGTCGTTTGCGATTATTCGCCTCAAGTTAGCCATGAGTATGTATATTATTCATTTACGAACGAACGCGGCAGCGTCCATCGGTTGCTCGATGAAATCGATGCGATAAACTACAGCCGTTTCGGCTGGTCGTCGTTAGTCGCGCGAGCAACGATGGCCGCAAAATCGACGCGTCGTCGTTTGCGATTATTCGCCTCAAGTTAGCCATGAGTATGTATATTATTCATTTACGAACGAACGCGGCAGCGTCCACCGGTTGCTCGATGAAATCGATGCGATAAACTACAGCCGTCTCGGCTGGTCGTCGTTAGTCGCGCGAGCAACGATGGCCGCAAAATCGACGCGTCGTCGTTTGCGATTATTCGCCTCTGGCTATCCGTGAGTATGTATAATATTCATATACGAACGAACGCGGCAGCGCCCATCGGTTGCTCGATGAAATCGATGCGATAAACTACAGCCTTCTCGGCTGGTCGTCGTTAGTCGCGCGAGCAACGATGGCCGCAAAATCGACGCGTCGTCGTTTGCGATCATTCGCCTCAGGCTATCCGTGAGTATGTATAACATTCATTTACGAACGAACGCGGCAGCGTCCATCGGTTGCTCGATGAAATCGATGCGATAAACTACAGCCGTCTCGGCTGATCGTCGTTAGTCGCGCGAGCAACGATGGCCGCACAATCGACGCGTCGTCGTTTGCGATTATTCGCCTCAGGCTATCCGTGAGTATGTATAACATTCATTTACGAACGAACGCGGCAGCGTCCATCGGTTGCTCGATGAAATCGATGCGATAAACTACAGCCGTCTCGGCTGATCGTCGTTAGTCGCGCGAGCAACGATGGCCGCACAATCGACGCGTCGTCGTTTGCGATTATTCGCCTCAGGCTATCCGTGAGTATGTATAACATTCATTTACGAACGAACGCGGCAGCGTCCATCGGTTGCTCGATGAAATCGATGCGATAAACTACAGCCGTCTCGGCTGATCGTCGTTAGTCGCGCGAGCAACGATGGCCGCACAATCGACGCGTCGTCGTTTGCGATTATTCGCCTCAGGCTATCCGTGAGTATGTATAACATTCATTTACGAACGAAC
>NW_027488502.1:30000-31408 GCF_051014445.1 Colletes latitarsis | reverse complement strand
GACTGAATTGGATAAGGTCTGGGTTACGTCTCGGTTAGGTCTGAGTTAGGACTGGTTTAAGACTGGGTTAGGACTGGGTTAGGACTGGGTTAGGACTGGGTTAGGTCTGGGTTAGGTCTGGGTTATTTCTGGGTTAGGTCTGGGTTAGGTCTGGGTTAGGTCTGGGTTAGGTCTGGGTTAGGACTGGATTAGGTCTGGGTTAGGACTGGGTTAGTACTGGGTTAGGACTGGGTTAGGTCTGGGTTAGGTCTGGGTTATTTCTGGGTTAGGTCTGGGTTAGGTCTGGGTTAGGTCTGGGTTAGGGCTGGGTTAGGTCTGGGTTAGGTCTGGGTCAGGTCTGGGGTATTTCTGGGTTAGGACTGGGTTAGGTCTGGGTTAGGTCTGGGTTATTTCTGGGTTAGGTCTGGGTTAGGTCTGGGTTAGGTCTGGGTTAGGTCTGGGTTAGGTCTGGGTTAGGTCTGGGTTAGGACTGGGTTAGTACTGGGTTAGGACTGGGTTAGGTCTGGGTTAGGTCTGGGTTATTTCTGGGTTAGGTCTGGGTTAGGTCTGGGTTAGGTCTGGGTTAGGATTGGGTTAGGTCTGGTTTAGGACTGGGTTAGGTCTAGGTTAGGACTGGGTTAGGTCTGGGTTAGGTCTGGGTTAGGACTGGGTTAGGTCTGGGTTAGGACTGGGTTAGTACTGGGTTAGGACTGGGTTAGGTCTGGGTTAGGTCTGGGTTATTTCTGGGTTAGGTCTGGGTTAGGTCTGGGTTAGGTCTGGGTTAGGGCTGGGTTAGGTCTGGGTTAGGTCTGGGTCAGGTCTGGGGTATTTCTGGGTTAGGACTGGGTTAGGTCTGGGTTAGGTCTGGGTTATTTCTGGGTTAGGTCTGGGTTAGGTCTGGGTTAGGTCTGGGGTTAGGTCTGGGTTAGGTCTGGGTTAGGTCTGGGTTAGGACTGGGTTAGTACTGGGTTAGGACTGGGTTAGGTCTGGGTTAGGTCTGGGTTATTTCTGGGTTAGGTCTGGGTTAGGTCTGGGTTAGGTCTGGGTTAGGGCTGGGTTAGGACTGGGTTAGGACTGGGTTAGGTCTGGGTTAGGACTGGGTTAGGACTGGGTTAGGTCTGGGTTAGGTCTGGGTTAGGACTGGGGTTAGGTCTGGGTTAGGACTGGGCTAGGACTGGGTTAGGTCTGGGTTAGGTCTGGGTTAGGTTTGGGTTAGGACTGGGTAGGTTCTGGGTTAGGACTTGGTTAGGACTAGGTTAGGACTGTGTTAGGACTGGGTTAGGTCTGGGTTAGTCTGGGTTAGGACTGGGTTAGGTCTGGGTTAGGACTGGGTTAGGTCTGGGTTAGGTCTGGGTTCGGTCTGGGTTAGGTCTGGGTTAGGTCTGGGTTAGGACTGGGTTAGGACTGGGTTAGGTCTGGGTTAGGACTG
>NW_027488502.1:20000-22500 GCF_051014445.1 Colletes latitarsis | reverse complement strand
CCCCGAAAGGAGAGGTAAACGACGGCGGGGTTAGGGAATCTGAGAACAACGCAAGCAGTTTTAGGACAAGTGAACGACCCTCAGCCAGGCGTGGTCCAGGAATTTTATCCGTGGACCGCAATGTGCGTTCGAAATGTCGATGTTCATGTGTCCTGCAGTTCACACGTTGACGCGCAATTAGCTGCGTTCTTCATCGACCCACGAGCCAAGTGATCCACCGTTCAGGGTAATCATATACAATTTACAATTTTTCTCTTTGTATTTAAAAATGCTCCTTGTTCTTTGCTTTAAAAATATTCGATGTTCGCACCTCCGACCAGCGTATCGACGGAGGATTGAACGCGCCATATCGACGACAAAAGTTTCTTTTTGTTTCCTGAATGACGGAAAACCATCGTTCGACGGCCGGGCGTACAGTACATTCAAAAGCCTTTGCGCGTGGCTGCGACCAAACGGGTATAATACACCCGTATATTCTTGGTTCCGAACAGTAACTTCACGCGCAATCGGGCGAACGCACGCGGCAGCGCCCATCGGTTGCTCGATGAAATCGATGCGATAAACTACAGCCTTCTCGGCTGGTCGTCGTTAGTCGCGCGAGCAACGGATGGCCGCACAATCGACGCGTCGTCGTTTGCGATTATTCGCCTCACGTTAGCCATGAGTATGTATATTATTCATTTACGAACGAACGCGGCAGCGTCCATCGGTTGCTCGATGAAATCGATGCGATAAACTACAGCCGTCTCGGCTGGTCGTCGTTAGTCGCGCGAGCAACGATGGCCGCAAAATCGACGCGTCGTCGTTTGCGATTATTCGCCTCAAGTTAGCCATGAGTATGTATAACATTCATTTACGAACGAACGCGGCAGCGTCCATCGGTTGCTCGATGAAATCGATGCGATAAACTACAGCCGTTTCGGCTGGTCGTCGTTAGTCGCGCGAGCAACGATGGCCGCAAAATCGACGCGTCGTCGTTTGCGATTATTCGCCTCAAGTTAGCCATGAGTATGTATATTATTCATTTACGAACGAACGCGGCAGCGTCCATCGGTTGCTCGATGAAATCGATGCGATAAACTACAGCCGTTTCGGCTGGTCGTCGTTAGTCGCGCGAGCAACGATGGCCGCAAAATCGACGCGTCGTCGTTTGCGATTATTCGCCTCAAGTTAGCCATGAGTATGTATATTATTCATTTACGAACGAACGCGGCAGCGTCCATCGGTTGCTCGATGAAATCGATGCGATAAACTACAGCCGTTTCGGCTGGTCGTCGTTAGTCGCGCGAGCAACGATGGCCGCAAAATCGACGCGTCGTCGTTTGCGATTATTCGCCTCAAGTTAGCCATGAGTATGTATATTATTCATTTACGAACGAACGCGGCAGCGTCCATCGGTTGCTCGATGAAATCGATGCGATAAACTACAGCCGTTTCGGCTGGTCGTCGTTAGTCGCGCGAGCAACGATGGCCGCAAAATCGACGCGTCGTCGTTTGCGATTATTCGCCTCAAGTTAGCCATGAGTATGTATATTATTCATTTACGAACGAACGCGGCAGCGTCCACCGGTTGCTCGATGAAATCGATGCGATAAACTACAGCCGTCTCGGCTGGTCGTCGTTAGTCGCGCGAGCAACGATGGCCGCAAAATCGACGCGTCGTCGTTTGCGATTATTCGCCTCTGGCTATCCGTGAGTATGTATAATATTCATATACGAACGAACGCGGCAGCGCCCATCGGTTGCTCGATGAAATCGATGCGATAAACTACAGCCTTCTCGGCTGGTCGTCGTTAGTCGCGCGAGCAACGATGGCCGCAAAATCGACGCGTCGTCGTTTGCGATCATTCGCCTCAGGCTATCCGTGAGTATGTATAACATTCATTTACGAACGAACGCGGCAGCGTCCATCGGTTGCTCGATGAAATCGATGCGATAAACTACAGCCGTCTCGGCTGATCGTCGTTAGTCGCGCGAGCAACGATGGCCGCACAATCGACGCGTCGTCGTTTGCGATTATTCGCCTCAGGCTATCCGTGAGTATGTATAACATTCATTTACGAACGAACGCGGCAGCGTCCATCGGTTGCTCGATGAAATCGATGCGATAAACTACAGCCGTCTCGGCTGATCGTCGTTAGTCGCGCGAGCAACGATGGCCGCACAATCGACGCGTCGTCGTTTGCGATTATTCGCCTCAGGCTATCCGTGAGTATGTATAACATTCATTTACGAACGAACGCGGCAGCGTCCATCGGTTGCTCGATGAAATCGATGCGATAAACTACAGCCGTCTCGGCTGATCGTCGTTAGTCGCGCGAGCAACGATGGCCGCACAATCGACGCGTCGTCGTTTGCGATTATTCGCCTCAGGCTATCCGTGAGTATGTATAACATTCATTTACGAACGAACGCGGCAGCGTCCATCGGTTGCTCGATGAAATCGATGCGATAAACTACAGCCTTCTCGGCTGGTCGTCGTTAGTCGCGCGAGCAACGA
>NW_027488502.1:0-17500 GCF_051014445.1 Colletes latitarsis | reverse complement strand
GACCACCGATTGGTTTTGATCTAATAAAAGCGTTCCTCCCATCACTGGGACGAACTCTGTTTTGCATGTATTAGCTCTAGAATTACCACAGTTATCCAAGTAAATGTGGGTACGATCAAAGGAACCATAACTGATTTAATGAGCCATTCGCGGTTTCACCTTAATACGGCGTGTACTGAGACATGCATGGCTTAATCTTTGAGACAAGCATATGACTACTGGCAGGATCAACCAGGGAACTTGAGTAAAGTTCTTTTGTAATATTCTCTCAATTTTATTCTTCGTCGCCGACTCTGAAGGAGAACGGACGACGACACATAAAAAACTCCTTCTTTCAACATCAAATTTTAGTCTTTCGTTCGAAAGACTTGAGAGCCACCTCTTCCTCTCTTGTGTTATAATATTATATATGTATAGAGAGGGTACCACCAAAAACCCTCTCCTTCGTTTAGTTTCTTTCACTTTTCCGAGAGCTCCCCAAACTCTCGTTTATTTAATTTAATTTCATTTTTCGAGAGAGCGACCACCAACTAACTCTCTTATATTTGCTTTTTCTCGACAGAGCCACCACCAACTAACTCTCTTATATTTGCTTTTTCTCGACAGAGTCACCACCAACTCTCTCTCGTTTATATTTGCTTTTTCTCGACAGAGAAACCACCAACTCTCTCGTTTATATTTGCTTTTTCTCGACAGAGTCACCACCAAACTCTCTCGTTTCGTATTTTACTTCACAACAGAACATTATTGTATAATGGTATCCCACAACGACAAAGTACGTAGAGCTGCGCTCATGCTGAACATCTCGGGCACTTATTCACGCTGGGCATCGATCGTGGAAGCACGTATTGCCAGGCCCGAAGACTAAGCATTCATGCTGGACAAAAACGAGAAAGCGCGTATGTGCTGGTCGAGAAAGCACGTATTCGGCGCCGTACTGTTATGTCGAGGTCAGACACCTGTATTTCATTCTTTGCTCACTTTCCAGAGTACGAACCGTAGTTCCATACAATTTTTGCCTTTTAAGCTACGCTCCGTAGAGTGTAGTGCCAGTTTATGGTTTTCACAAAATTTTCAATCGCTCGGACTGAAGAGTTGATGCTCGGATAGTACGAGTATACATATTTTAAACGTATACAAGTCACCAACGTCACTCGAGACGCTTATACCACTTCAAGAGCCATTCGGTCAAAGACACCGACTCGTGGCAATGCAGTGTGGAGAAAGTCTGGAACGAGCACGATACAGAACAGTCAGGATGAAATCCCGAGGAGCGACGACTGCTTCTCAACCGAGGTCGAAGAATAGCCGTACGCTCGACGCTGCCCCGACCGACTCGACCGGACCGTCGCTTCTCTTATAGGTACCGAGGCGCCCGCCGGAACGCCGGCGACGCACGGGCTTACGCACGGCCGCTTATGGGGGGAACCGCGCGACCCAACCGCCCGCCCGAACGGCCTGTTATAACTTAGAGCGAAAACCAACACCTGTAATTTCCTTAATAATTGAGCTAGGGCAAAAAAAAAAAACGCTATCTTGTAGGAAAAAAGCAGGGGAACACGATGCCGTCGTTAAAAATATAGATTGCCGTGCTCGTTTTCGAGAAAAAAATGAAAAAATGGTCAAAATCGTCGCAGAACAAAAACTCGACACGCTATCTTGTAGGCAAAAATTAGACGAATTCAAAACCGTAGTTAAAAATATCGGTCGTCGCGCTAGTTTTCGAGAAAAAAACAAAAACGTTCAAAAAATTCGAGATAAAAAAAAAAAAACCAGCCTACCAGATAGAAAAAATTACACTGAACAAATATCATATAGGTCAAAATATGTGTTAGCGTACTAGTTTTCGAGATATAGACGAAAAACCGTCGCCGCCGATCGGTACGTCGGTCGATGCGAAAGCACCGCGCGACCGAGCGCCCGCCTAAAAGACCAGTTCGAACATACCGAAAAATCAAGAAACCGTAACTTCCTTAATAATTGAGCTAGGACAAAAAATCGACACGCTATCTTGCAGGAAAAAATCCGGGGAACACGATGGCGTCGTCAAAAGTGCAGGTCGTCGAGCTCGTTTTCGAGAAAAAAAAAAAAAAATTCTCAAAATTCGACAAAAAAATAAAACGATCAGTGGACCGTGTAGAGAATATAAAACTGCATAAGAATCGTATAGACGAAAATTGGCGTTCACGTGCTCGTTTTTGTGGAAAAAATTAAAAAAGCTCTCAAACTTCGAGATAAAAAAAAAAAAAACCATCTACCAGGTAGCCAACGGTAAACGGTACAAGTATCGTACGGGCGAAAATGAGCGTTACCGTGCTCGTTTTCGAGTTATTGACGAAAAACAGCCTGGAGCGATCGCTCCGGCGGTCGACGCGCGAAAGTTTCTAAGTCCGCTCTGCTCCGAAACACCGCTCCGGCGTCAAAAATCGTCGTAGGACAAAAAATAGACACGCTATCTTGCAGGAAAAAATCCGGGGAACACGATGGCGTCGTCAAAAGTGCAGGTCGTCGAGCTAGTTTTCGAGAAAAAAAAAAAAAAATTCTCAAAACTCGACAAAAAAATAAAACGATCAGTGGACCGTGTAGAGAATCTAAAACTGCATAAGAATCGTATAGACCAAAATTGGCGTTCACGTGCTCGTTTTTGAGAAAAAAGTTAAAAAAGCTCTCAAAATTCGAGATAAAAAAAAAACAAACCATCTGCCAGGTAGCCAACGGTAAACGGTACAAGTATCGTACGGGCGAAAACGAGCGTTACCGTGCTCGTTTTCGAGTTATTGACGAAAAACAGCCTGGAGCGATCGGTCCGGCGGTCGACGCGCGAAAGTTTCTAAGTCCGCTCTGCTCCGAATCATCGCTCCGGCGTCAAAAATCGTCGTAGGACAAAAAATCGCCACCCTATCTTGCAGGAAAAAATCCGGGGAACACGATGGCGTCGTCAAAAGTGCAGGTCGTCGAGCTCGTTTTCGAAAAAAAAAAAAAAATTCTCAAAATTCGACAAAAAAATAAAACGAACAGTGGACCGTGTAGAGAATATAAAACTGCATAAGAATCGTATAGACGAAAATTGGCGTTCACGTGCTCGTTTTTGTGGAAAAAATTAAAAAAGCTCTCAAACTTCGAGATAAAAAAAAAAAGAACCATCTACCAGGTAGCCAACGGTAAACGGTACAAGTATCGTACGGGCGAAAATGAGCGTTACCGTGCTCGTTTTCGAGTTATTGACGAAAAACAGCCTGGAGCGATCGCTCCGGCGGTCGACGCGCTAAAGTTTCTAAGTCCGCTCTGCTCCGAACCACCGCTCCGGCGTCAAAAATCGTCGTAGGACAAAAAATAGACACGCTATCTTGCAGGAAAAAATCCGGGGAACACGATGGCGTCGTCAAAAGTGCAGGTCGTCGAGCTCGTTTTCGAGAAAAAAAAAAAAAAATTCTCAAAATTCGACAAAAAAATAAAACGATCAGTGGACCGTGTAGACAATATAAAACTGCATAAGAATCGTATAGACGAAAATTGGCGTTCACGTGCTCGTTTTTGTGGAAAAAATTAAAAAAGCTCTCAAACTTCGAGATAAAAAAAAAAAAAACCGTCTACCAGGTAGCCAACGGTAAACGGTACAAGTATCGTACGGGCGAAAATGAGCGTTACCGTGCTCGTTTTCGAGTTATTGACGAAAAACAGCCTGGAGCGATCGCTCCGGCGGTCGACGCGCGAAAGTTTCTAAGTCCGCTCTGCTCCGAAACACCGCTCCGGCGTCAAAAATCGTCGTAGGACAAAAAATAGACACGCTATCTTGCAGGAAAAAATCCGGGGAACACGATGGCGTCGTCAAAAGTGCAGGTCGTCGAGCTAGTTTTCGAGAAAAAAAAAAAAAAATTCTCAAAACTCGACAAAAAAATAAAACGATCAGTGGACCGTGTAGAGAATCTAAAACTGCATAAGAATCGTATAGACCAAAATTGGCGTTCACGTGCTCGTTTTTGAGAAAAAAGTTAAAAAAGCTCTCAAAATTCGAGATAAAAAAAAAACAAACCATCTGCCAGGTAGCCAACGGTAAACGGTACAAGTATCGTACGGGCGAAAACGAGCGTTACCGTGCTCGTTTTCGAGTTATTGACGAAAAACAGCCTGGAGCGATCGGTCCGGCGGTCGACGCGCGAAAGTTTCTAAGTCCGCTCTGCTCCGAATCATCGCTCCGGCGTCAAAAATCGTCGTAGGACAAAAAATCGCCACCCTATCTTGCAGGAAAAAATCCGGGGAACACGATGGCGTCGTCAAAAGTGCAGGTCGTCGAGCTCGTTTTCGAAAAAAAAAAAAAAATTCTCAAAATTCGACAAAAAAATAAAACGAACAGTGGACCGTGTAGAGAATATAAAACTGCATAAGAATCGTATAGACGAAAATTGGCGTTCACGTGCTCGTTTTTGTGGAAAAAATTAAAAAAGCTCTCAAACTTCGAGATAAAAAAAAAAAGAACCATCTACCAGGTAGCCAACGGTAAACGGTACAAGTATCGTACGGGCGAAAATGAGCGTTACCGTGCTCGTTTTCGAGTTATTGACGAAAAACAGCCTGGAGCGATCGCTCCGGCGGTCGACGCGCTAAAGTTTCTAAGTCCGCTCTGCTCCGAAACACCGCTCCGGCGTCAAAAATCGTCGTAGGACAAAAAATAGACACGCTATCTTGCAGGAAAAAATCCGGGGAACACGATGGCGTCGTCAAAAGTGCAGGTCGTCGAGCTCGTTTTCGAGAAAAAAAAAAAAAAATTCTCAAAATTCGACAAAAAAATAAAACGATCAGTGGACCGTGTAGACAATATAAAACTGCATAAGAATCGTATAGACGAAAATTGGCGTTCACGTGCTCGTTTTTGTGGAAAAAATTAAAAAAGCTCTCAAACTTCGAGATAAAAAAAAAAAAAACCGTCTACCAGGTAGCCAACGGTAAACGGTACAAGTATCGTACGGGCGAAAATGAGCGTTACCGTGCTCGTTTTCGAGTTATTGACGAAAAACAGCCTGGAGCGATCGCTCCGGCGGTCGACGCGCGAAAGTTTCTAAGTCCGCTCTGCTCCGAAACACCGCTCCGGCGTCAAAAATCGTCGTAGGACAAAAAATAGACACGCTATCTTGCAGGAAAAAATCCGGGGAACACGATGGCGTCGTCAAAAGTGCAGGTCGTCGAGCTAGTTTTCGAGAAAAAAAAAAAAAAATTCTCAAAACTCGACAAAAAAATAAAACGATCAGTGGACCGTGTAGAGAATCTAAAACTGCATAAGAATCGTATAGACCAAAATTGGCGTTCACGTGCTCGTTTTTGAGAAAAAAGTTAAAAAAGCTCTCAAAATTCGAGATAAAAAAAAAACAAACCATCTGCCAGGTAGCCAACGGTAAACGGTACAAGTATCGTACGGGCGAAAACGAGCGTTACCGTGCTCGTTTTCGAGTTATTGACGAAAAACAGCCTGGAGCGATCGGTCCGGCGGTCGACGCGCGAAAGTTTCTAAGTCCGCTCTGCTCCGAATCATCGCTCCGGCGTCAAAAATCGTCGTAGGACAAAAAATCGCCACCCTATCTTGCAGGAAAAAATCCGGGGAACACGATGGCGTCGTCAAAAGTGCAGGTCGTCGAGCTCGTTTTCGAAAAAAAAAAAAAAAATTCTCAAAATTCGACAAAAAAATAAAACGAACAGTGGACCGTGTAGAGAATATAAAACTGCATAAGAATCGTATAGACGAAAATTGGCGTTCACGTGCTCGTTTTTGTGGAAAAAATTAAAAAAGCTCTCAAACTTCGAGATAAAAAAAAAAAGAACCATCTACCAGGTAGCCAACGGTAAACGGTACAAGTATCGTACGGGCGAAAATGAGCGTTACCGTGCTCGTTTTCGAGTTATTGACGAAAAACAGCCTGGAGCGATCGCTCCGGCGGTCGACGCGCTAAAAGTTTCTAAGTCCGCTCTGCTCCGAAACACCGCTCCGGCGTCAAAAATCGTCGTAGGACAAAAAATAGACACGCTATCTTGCAGGAAAAAATCCGGGGAACACGATGGCGTCGTCAAAAGTGCAGGTCGTCGAGCTCGTTTTCGAGAAAAAAAAAAAAAAATTCTCAAAATTCGACAAAAAAATAAAACGATCAGTGGACCGTGTAGACAATATAAAACTGCATAAGAATCGTATAGACGAAAATTGGCGTTCACGTGCTCGTTTTTGTGGAAAAAATTAAAAAAGCTCTCAAACTTCGAGATAAAAAAAAAAAAAACCGTCTACCAGGTAGCCAACGGTAAACGGTACAAGTATCGTACGGGCGAAAACGAGCGTTACCGTGCTCGTTTTCGAGTTATTGACGAAAAACAGCCTGGAGCGATCGGTCCGGCGGTCGACGCGCGAAAGTTTCTAAGTCCGCTCTGCTCCGAATCATCGCTCCGGCGTCAAAAATCGTCGTAGGACAAAAAATCGCCACCCTATCTTGCAGGAAAAAATCCGGGGAACACGATGGCGTCGTCAAAAGTGCAGGTCGTCGAGCTCGTTTTCGAGAAAAAAAAAAAAAAATTCTCAAAATTCGACAAAAAAATAAAACGATCACTGGACCGTGTAGAGAATATAAAACTGCATAAGAATCGTATAGACGAAAATTGGCGTTCACGTGCTCGTTTTTGTTGAAAAAATTAAAAAAGCTCTCAAACTTCGAGATAAAAAAAAAAAAAAACCATCTACCAGGTAGCCAACGGTAAACGGTACAAGTATCGTACGGGCGAAAATGAGCGTTACCGTGCTCGTTTTCGAGTTATTGACGAAAAACAGCCTGGAGCGATCGCTCCGGCGGTCGACGCGCGAAAGTTTCTAAGTCCGCTCTGCTCCGAAACACCGCTCCGGCGTCAAAAATCGTCGTAGGACAAAAAATCGCCACCCTATCTTGCAGGAAAAAATCCGGGGAACACGATGGCGTCGTCAAAAGTGCAGGTCGTCGAGCTCGTTTTCGAGAAAAAAAAAAAAAAATTCTCAAAATTCGACAAAAAAATAAAACGATCATTGGACCGTGTAGAGAATCTAAAACTGCATAAGAATCGTACAGACGAAAATTGGCGTTCACGTGCTCGTTTTTGTGGAAAAAATTAAAAAAGCTCTCAAACTTCGAGATAAAAAAAAAAAAAAAACCATCTACCAGGTAGCCAACGGTAAACGGTACAAGTATCGTACGGGCGAAAACGAGCGTTACCGTGCTCGTTTTCGAGTTATTGACGAAAAACAGCCTGGAGCGATCGGTCCGGCGGTCGACGCGCGAAAGTTTCTAAGTCCGCTCTGCTCCGAATCATCGCTCCGGCGTCAAAAATCGTCGTAGGACAAAAAATAGACACGCTATCTTGCAGGAAAAAATCCGGGGAACACGATGGCGTCGTCAAAAGTGCAGGTCGTCGAGCTCGTTTTCGAGAAAAAAAAAAAAAAATTCTCAAAATTCGACAAAAAAATAAAACGATCAGTGGACCGTGTAGAGAATATAAAACTGCATAAGAATCGTATAGACGAAAATTGGCGTTCACGTGCTCGTTTTTGTGGAAAAAATTAAAAAAGCTCTCAAACTTCGAGATAAAAAAAAAAAAAACCATCTACCAGGTAGCCAACGGTAAACGGTACAAGTATCGTACGGGCGAAAATGAGCGTTACCGTGCTCGTTTTCGAGTTATTGACGAAAAACAGCCTGGAGCGATCGCTCCGGCGGTCGACGCGCGAAAGTTTTCAAGTCCGCTCTGCTCCGAAACACCGCTCCGGCGTCAAAAATCGTCGTAGGACAAAAAATAGACACGCTATCTTGCAGGAAAATATCCGGGGAACACGATGGCGTCGTCAAAAGTGCAGGTCGTCGAGCTCGTTTTCGAGAAAAAAAAAAAAAATTCTCAAAATTCGACAAAAAAATAAAACGATCATTGGACCGTGTAGAGAATCTAAAACTGCATAAGAATCGTATAGACCAAAATTGGCCTTAACGTGCTGGTTTTCGAGTTATTGACGATAAGCCGGTATATATATGTCCGAGATAAAAAAAAAGATAGGGACAGTGGGAATCTCCTATACTATCACGGGCGTGTATTCTCCTACTAGTTTGATGGTTGTTGTTGCATAAACCAGCGACTGTTTGGCCCGCCGTTTAACCGCGCGGTTTAAAATTGCAACACAATGTTGGTGTCGCTCCGGGGTGAAAAAATGGAAAAACGACATACTTTACGCATAGGGGCGGCTGATCTTAACATATTTTGTCATGTCACCACCCCAGTGACTCTAAGACGGATTTTGCCGTCGCACGTTTTTTTATTAAAAAGTTATTAGTATATAAAAGATTTCGTTAAGCAAAAAGACACGAATATGGGAGTAGGACAAAAAATCGCCAGCCTATCTTGCAGGAAAAAATCCGGGGAACACGATGGCGTCGTCAAAAGTGCAGGTCGTCGAGCTAGTTTTCGAGAAAAAAAAAAAAAAATTCTCAAAACTCGACAAAAAAATAAAACGATCAGTGGACCGTGTAGAGAATCTAAAACTGCATAAGAATCGTATAGACCAAAATTGGCGTTCACGTGCTCGTTTTTGAGAAAAAAGTTAAAAAAGCTCTCAAAATTCGAGATAAAAAAAAAACAAACCATCTGCCAGGTAGCCAACGGTAAACGGTACAAGTATCGTACGGGCGAAAACGAGCGTTACCGTGCTCGTTTTCGAGTTATTGACGAAAAACAGCCTGGAGCGATCGGTCCGGCGGTCGACGCGCGAAAGTTTCTAAGTCCGCTCTGCTCCGAATCATCGCTCCGGCGTCAAAAATCGTCGTAGGACAAAAAATCGCCACCCTATCTTGCAGGAAAAAATCCGGGGAACACGATGGCGTCGTCAAAAGTGCAGGTCGTCGAGCTCGTTTTCGAGAAAAAAAAAAAAAAATTCTCAAAATTCGACAAAAAAATAAAACGAACAGTGGACCGTGTAGAGAATATAAAACTGCATAAGAATCGTATAGACGAAAATTGGCGTTCACGTGCTCGTTTTTGTGGAAAAAATTAAAAAAGCTCTCAAACTTCGAGATAAAAAAAAAAAGAACCATCTACCAGGTAGCCAACGGTAAACGGTACAAGTATCGTACGGGCGAAAATGAGCGTTACCGTGCTCGTTTTCGAGTTATTGACGAAAAACAGCCTGGAGCGATCGCTCCGGCGGTCGACGCGCTAAAGTTTCTAAGTCCGCTCTGCTCCGAAACACCGCTCCGGCGTCAAAAATCGTCGTAGGACAAAAAATAGACACGCTATCTTGCAGGAAAAAATCCGGGGAACACGATGGCGTCGTCAAAAGTGCAGGTCGTCGAGCTCGTTTTCGAGAAAAAAAAAAAAAAATTCTCAAAATTCGACAAAAAAATAAAACGATCAGTGGACCGTGTAGACAATATAAAACTGCATAAGAATCGTATAGACGAAAATTGGCGTTCACGTGCTCGTTTTTGTGGAAAAAATTAAAAAAGCTCTCAAACTTCGAGATAAAAAAAAAAAAAACCGTCTACCAGGTAGCCAACGGTAAACGGTACAAGTATCGTACGGGCGAAAACGAGCGTTACCGTGCTCGTTTTCGAGTTATTGACGAAAAACAGCCTGGAGCGATCGGTCCGGCGGTCGACGCGCGAAAGTTTCTAAGTCCGCTCTGCTCCGAATCATCGCTCCGGCGTCAAAAATCGTCGTAGGACAAAAAATCGCCACCCTATCTTGCAGGAAAAAATCCGGGGAACACGATGGCGTCGTCAAAAGTGCAGGTCGTCGAGCTCGTTTTCGAGAAAAAAAAAAAAAATTCTCAAAATTCGACAAAAAATAAAACGATCAGTGGACCGTGTAGAGAATATAAAACTGCATAAGAATCGTATAGACGAAAATTGGCGTTCACGTGCTCGTTTTTGTGGAAAAAATTAAAAAAAGCTCTCAAACTTCGAGATAAAAAAAAAAAAAACCATCTACCAGGTAGCCAACGGTAAACGGTACAAGTATCATACGGGCGAAAATGAGCGTTACCGTGCTCGTTTTCGAGTTATTGACGAAAAACAGCCTGGAGCGATCGCTCCGGCGGTCGACGCGCGAAAGTTTCTAAGTCCGCTCTGCTCCGAAACACCGCTCCGGCGTCAAAAATCGTCGTAGGACAAAAAATAGACACGCTATCTTGCAGGAAAAAATCCGGGGAACACGATGGCGTCGTCAAAAGTGCAGGTCGTCGAGCTCGTTTTCGAGAAAAAAAAAAAATTCTGAAAATTCGACAAAAAAATAAAACGATCAGTGGACCGTGTAGAGAATATAAAACTGCATAAGAATCGTATAGACGAAAATTGGCGTTCACGTGCTCGTTTTTGAGAAAAAAGTTAAAAAAGCTCTCAAAATTCGAGATAAAAAAAAAACAAACCATCTGCCAGGTAGCCAACGGTAAACGGTACAAGTATCGTACGGGCGAAAACGAGCGTTACCGTGCTCGTTTTCGAGTTATTGACGAAAAACAGCCTGGAGCGATCGGTCCGGCGGTCGACGCGCGAAAGTTTCTAAGTCCGCTCTGCTCCGAATCATCGCTCCGGCGTCAAAAATCGTCGTAGGACAAAAAATCGCCACCCTATCTTGCAGGAAAAAATCCGGGGAACACGATGGCGTCGTCAAAAGTGCAGGTCGTCGAGCTCGTTTTCGAGAAAAAAAAAAAAAAATTCTCAAAATTCGACAAAAAAATAAAACGATCATTGGACCGTGTAGAGAATCTAAAACTGCATAAGAATCGTATAGACCAAAATTGGCCTTAACGTGCTGGTTTTCGAGTTATTGACGATAAGCCCGGTATATATATGTCCGAGATAAAAAAAAAGATAGGGACAGTGGGAATCTCCTATACTATCACGGGCGTGTATTCTCCTACTAGTTTGATGGTTGCTGTTGCATAAACCACCGACTGTTTGGCCCGCCGTTTAACCGCGCAGTTTAAAATTGCAACACAATGTTGGTGTCGCTCCGGATCGAAAAAATGGAAAAACGACATACTTTACGCATAGGGGCGGCTGATCTTAACATATTTTGTCAATGTCATCTTCCCAGTGACCCTAGGAAGGAGTTTGCCGTTGCACTCGTCGAGCTCGTTTTCGAGAAAAAAAAAAAAAATTCTCAAAATTCGACAAAAAAATAAAACGATCATTGGACCGTGTAGAGAATCTAAAACTGCATAAGAATCGTATAGACCAAAATTGGCCTTAACGTGCTGGTTTTCGAGTTATTGACGATAAGCCGGTATATATATGTCCGAGATAAAAAAAAAGATAGGGACAGTGGGAAACTATCACGGGCGTGTATTCTCCTACTAGTTTGATGGTTGCTGTTGCATAAACCACCGACTGTTTGGCCCGCCGTTTAACCGCGCAGTTTAAAATTGCAACACAATGTTGGTGTCGCTCCGGATCGAAAAAATGGAAAAACGACATACTTTACGCATAGGGGGCGGCTGATCTTAACATATTTTGTCAATGTCATCTTCCCAGTGACCCTAGGAAGGAGTTTGCCGTTGCACGTTTTCCTATTAAAAAGTAATTAGTGTACAAAAATTTTCGTGAAGCAAAAAACAAGAATGTGAAAGTACGTTCCATGAGCATTACGGTGAATAAAACAGAAATTAAAAATTCCCGAGGGTTGAACAGCATCATATTGAATTCGTTTTGCTGACTGGGGTCTGCGCCCCCAGACCCCCGCTACACTAGCCCAGACCAAACCCACTTTGTAATAGTGGTATCATATTAAATTGAACAGCATCGTACTTAATTCGTTTTGCTGAATGGGGGGCTGCGCCCCCCAAACCCCCGCTACACTAGCCCAGACCTAACCCATTTTGTAATAGCGGTATCAAATTAAATTGAACAGCATCGTACTAAATTCGTTTTGCTGACTGGGGGGCTGCGCCCCCCAGACCCCCGCAACACTAGCCCGGACCTAACCCACTTTGTAATAGCGGTATCATATTAAATTGAACAGCATCGTACTAAATTCGTTTTGCTGAATGGGGGGGCTGCGCCCCCCAAACCCCCGCTACACTAGCCCAGACCTAACCCATTTTGTAATAGCGGTATCAAATTAAATTGAACAGCATCATATTGAATTCGTTTTGCTGACTGGGGTCTGCGCCCCCCAGACCCCCGCTACAATAGCCCAGACCTAACCCACTTTGTAATAGTGGTATCATATTAAATTGAACAGCATCGTACTTAATTCGTTTTGCTGAATGGGGGGCTGCGCCCCCCAAACCCCCGCTACACTAGCCCAGACCTAACCCATTTTGTAATAGCGGTATCAAATTAAATTGAACAGCATCGTACTAAATTCGTTTTGCTGACAGGGGTCTGCGCCCCCCAGACCCCGCTACACTAGCCCAGACCTAACCCCCTTTGTAATAGCGGTATCATATTAAATTGAACAGCATCATATTGAATTCGTTTTGCTGACTGGGGTCTGCGCGCCCCAGACCCCCGCAACACTAGCCCGGACCTAACCCACTTTGTAATAGCGGTATCACATTAAATTGAACAGCATCGTACTAAATTCGTTTTGCTGAATGGGGGGCTGCGCCCCCCAAACCCCCGCTACACTAGCCCAGACCTAACCCATTTTGTATAGCGGTATCAAACTAAATTGAACAGCATCATATTGAATTCGTTTTGCCGACTGGGGTCTGCGCCCCCCAGACCCCCGCTACAATAGCCCAGACCTAACCCACTTTGTAATAGTGGTATCATATTAAATTGAACAGCATCGTACTTAATTCGTTTTGCTGAATGGGGGGCTGCGCCCCCCCAAACCCCGCTACACTAGCCCAGACCTAACCCATTTTGTAATAGCGGTATCAAATTAAATTGAACAGCATCGTACTAAATTCGTTTTGCTGACAGGGGTCTGCGCCCCCCAGACCCCCGCTACACTAGCCCAGACCTAACCCCCTTTGTAATAGCGGTATCATATTAAATTGAACAGCATCATGTTGAATTCGTTTTGCTGACTGGGGTCTGCGCGCCCCAGACCCCCGCAACACTAGCCCGGACCTAACCCACTTTGTAATAGCGGTATCATATTAAATTGAACAGCATCGTACTAAATTCGTTTTGCTGAATGGGGGGCTGCGCCCCCCAAACCCCCGCTACACTAGCCCAGACCTAACCCATTTTGTAATAGCGGTATCAAATTAAATTGAACAGCATCATATTGAATTCGTTTTGCTGACTGGGGTCTGCGCCCCCCAGACCCCCGCTACACTAGCCCAGACCTAACCCACTTTGTAATAGTGGTATCATATTAAATTGAACAGCATCGTACATAATTCGTTTTGCTGAATGGGGGGCTGCGCCCCCCAAACCCCCGCTACACTAGCCCAGACCTAACCCATTTTGTAATAGCTGTATCAAATTAAATTGAACAGCATCATATTGAATTCGTTTTGCTGACAGGGGTCTGCGCCCCCCAGACCCCCGCTACACTAGCCCAGACCTAACCCACTTTGTAATAGTGGTATCATATTAAATTGAACAGCATCGTACATAATTCGTTTGCTGAATGGGGGGCTGCGCCCCCCAAACCCCCGCTACACTAGCCCAGACCTAACCCATTTTGTAATAGCGGTATCAAATTAAATTGAACAGCATCGTACTAAATTCGTTTTGCTGACAGGGGTCTGCGCCCCCCAAACCCCCGCTACACTAGCCCAGACCTAACCCATTTTGTAATAGCGGTATCAAATTAAATTGAACAGCATCATATTGAATTCGTTTTGCTGACTGGGGTCTGCGCCCCCCAAACCCCCGCTACACCAGCCCAGACCTAACCCATTTTGTAATAGCGGTATCAAATTAAATTGAGCAGCATCATATTGAATTCGTTTTGCTGACAGGGGTCTGCGCCCCCCAGTCCCCCGCTACACTAGCCCAGACCTAACCCCCTTTGTAATAGCGGTATCATATTAAATTGAACAGCATCATATTGAATTCGTTTTGCTGACTGGGGTCTGCGCGCCCCAAACCCCCGCAACACTGGCCCAGACCTAGCCCATTTTGTAATGACTGTATTGGAACTGCGTTAGGGCTAGTTTAGAATTGGTTAGGTGAAGTAATGCGGAGAGCAGTTTCGCCTGCGTCCCGGGATGCTTGTTGGCATGAGTGGTGTCTGAATGAGTAAAGACGGATGAGACACTTGTGGGGTATGGTGAGTCAGATTCTCAAACTACCCATATATTCTTCTGAGGCATGGGTGCCTATCCAAGGATCTCCTTCGGTATCTAAAACAGAAATAAAAAAAAAAAAAAAAAAAAAAAAAAAAATGAATATGGACTGTGTTAGGACTGAATTGGATAAGGTCTGGGTTACGTCTCGGTTAGGTCTGAGTTAGGACTGGTTTAAGACTGGGTTAGGACTGGGTTAGGACTGGGTTAGGACTGGGTTAGGTCTGGGTTAGGTCTGGGTTATTTCTGGGTTAGGTCTGGGTTAGGTCTGGGTTAGGTCTGGGTTAGGTCTGGGTTAGGACTGGATTAGGTCTGGGTTAGGACTGGGTTAGTACTGGGTTAGGACTGGGTTAGGTCTGGGTTAGGTCTGGGTTATTTCTGGGTTAGGTCTGGGTTAGGTCTGGGTTAGGTCTGGGTTAGGGCTGGGTTAGGTCTGGGTTAGGTCTGGGTCAGGTCTGGGGTATTTCTGGGTTAGGACTGGGTTAGGTCTGGGTTAGGTCTGGGTTATTTCTGGGTTAGGTCTGGGTTAGGTCTGGGTTAGGTCTGGGTTAGGTCTGGGTTAGGTCTGGGTTAGGTCTGGGTTAGGACTGGGTTAGTACTGGGTTAGGACTGGGTTAGGTCTGGGTTAGGTCTGGGTTATTTTCTGGGTTAGGTCTGGGTTAGGTCTGGGTTAGGTCTGGGTTAGGATTGGGTTAGGTCTGGTTTAGGACTGGGTTAGGTCTAGGTTAGGACTGGGTTAGGTCTGGGTTAGGTCTGGGTTAGGACTGGGTTAGGTCTGGGTTAGGACTGGGTTAGTACTGGGTTAGGACTGGGTTAGGTCTGGGTTAGGTACTGTCAGGGTTATTTCTGGGTTAGGTCTGGGTTAGGTCTGGGTTAGGTCTGGGTTAGGGCTGGGTTAGGTCTGGGTTAGGTCTGGGTCAGGTCTGGGGTATTTCTGGGTTAGGACTGGGTTAGGTCTGGGTTAGGTCTGGGTTATTTCTGGGTTAGGTCTGGGTTAGGTCTGGGTTAGGTCTGGGTTAGGTCTGGGTTAGGTCTGGGTTAGGTCTGGGTTAGGACTGGGTTAGTACTGGGTTAGGACTGGGTTAGGTCTGGGTTAGGTCTGGGTTATTTCTGGGTTAGGTCTGGGTTAGGTCTGGGTTAGGTCTGGGTTAGGGCTGGGTTAGGACTGGGTTAGGACTGGGTTAGGTCTGGGTTAGGACTGGGTTAGGACTGGGTTAGGTCTGGGTTAGGTCTGGGTTAGGACTGGGTTAGGTCTGGGTTAGGACTGGGCTAGGACTGGGTTAGGTCTGGGTTAGGTCTGGGTTAGGTTTGGGTTAGGACTGGGTAGGTTCTGGGTTAGGACTTGGTTAGGACTAGGTTAGGACTGTGTTAGGACTGGGTTAGGTCTGGGTTAGGTCTGGGTTAGGACTGGGTTAGGTCTGGGTTAGGACTGGGTTAGGTCTGGGTTAGGTCTGGGTTCGGTCTGGGTTAGGTCTGGGTTAGGTCTGGGTTAGGACTGGGTTAGGACTGGGTTAGGTCTGGGTTAGGACTGGGTTAGGACTGGGTTAGGTCTGGGTTAGGACTGGGTTAGGACTGGGTTAGGTCTGGGTTAGGACTGGGTTAGGACTGGGTTAGGTCTGGGTTAGGTCTGGGTTAGGACTGGGTTAGGTCTGGGTTAGGACTGGGTTAGGTCTGGGTTAGTACTGGATTTGGTTAGGTCTGGGTTAGGTCTGGGTTAGGTCTGGGTTAGGACTGGGTTAGGACTGGGTTAGGTCTGGGTTAGGACTGGGTTAGGACTGGGTTAGGACTGGGTTAGGTCTGGGTTAGGTCTGGGTTATTTCTGGGTTAGGTCTGGGTTAGGTCTGGGTTAGGTCTGGGTTAGGTCTGGGTTAGGTCTGGGTTAGGTCTGGGTTAGGACTGGGTTAGGACTGGGTTAGGTCTGGGTTAGGTCTGGGTTAGGACTGGGTTAGGTCTGGGTTAGGACTGGGTTAGGTCTGGGTTAGGTCTGGGTTCGGTCTGGGTTAGGACTGGGTTAGGACTGGGTTAGGTCTGGGTTAGGTCTGGGTTAGGACTGGGTTAGGTCTGGGTTAGGTCTGGGTTCGGTCTGGGTTAGGTCTGGGTTAGGTCTGGCTTAGGACTGGGTTAGGACTGGTTAGGTCTGGGTTAGGACTGGGTTAGGTCTGGGTTAGGACTGGGTTAGGACTGGGTTAGGTCTGGGTTAGGACTGGGTTAGGACTGGGTTAGGTCTGGGTTAGGTCTGGGTTAGGACTGGGTTAGGTCTGGGTTAGGACTGGGTTAGGTCTGGGTTATTTCTGGGTTAGGTCTGGGTTAGGTCTGGGTTAGGTCTGGGTTAGGTCTGGGTTAGGTCTGGGTTAGGTCTGGGTTAGGACTGGGTTAGGTCTGGGTTAGGTCTGGGTTAGGACTGGGTTAGGTCTGGTTAGGACTGGGTTAGGTCTGGGTTAGGTCTGGGTTCGGTCTGGGTTAGGACTGGGTTAGGTCTGGGTTAGGTCTGGGTTAGGTCTGGGTTAGGTCTGGGTTAGGTCTGGGTTAGGTCTGGGTTAGGACTGGGTTAGGACTGGGTTAGGTCTGGGTTAGGTCTGGGTTAGGACTGGGTTAGGTCTGGGTTAGTACTGGGTTAGGACTGGGTTAGGTCTGGGTTGGTACTGGATTTGGTTTGGTCGGGCTTCGGTTGAGACTAGATTCGAGTAGAACTAAGTTTGGCGACTGATCGGTCCGGCACTCGTGGCTAGGTTTGCGACTGATCGGTCCGGCACTCGTGGCTAGGTTTGCGACTGATCGGTCCGGCACTCGTGGCTAAGTTTGCGACTGATCGGTCCGGCACTCGTGGCTTGGTTTGCGACTGATCGGTCCGGCACTCGTGGCTAAGTTTGCGACTGATCGGTCCGGCACTCGTGGCTTGGTTTGCGACTGATCGGTCCGGCACTCGTGGCTAGTTTGCGACTGATCGGTCCGGCACTCGTGGCTAGGTTGCGACTGATCGGTTCGGTGCAACCAAATTTGCGACCGATCGGTCCGGTGCGCCGTTAGCCTAACCCAGCGGCGTATTGCTTTGAAGTGGAAAAGACCAAGTCCAGCGGCGTATTGCTTTTGGAAAAAAAATACCAAGTCCAGCGGCGTATTTGCTTTTGAAAAAAAAGACTAAGTCCAGCGGCGTATTGCTTTTGAAAAAAAAAACAAAGTCCAGCGGCGTATTGCTTTTGAAAAAAAAAACCTAAGTCCAGCGGCGTATTGCTTTAAAAATTTTCTTTCTCTCTCTTCTGTTTT
>NW_027488501.1:0-31649 GCF_051014445.1 Colletes latitarsis | reverse complement strand
AAATATTTATTATATTAAATCTATTGTTATTAAATTGTGGATTATATTTTATAATATAAATTATATATTCGATAAATCCATAGATAATTATATATAATTAGACTCTTAGTATATATTGATAGATGTATATAGATCTCAAGATTTATAGATAATTATATATAGATTAACATATTTATTATGTATAATATGTATATTAATCTATAATTTATTTTTTTTTCTTTATAACAATAATTATATATATATATATATCGATTAAATATTTATTAATAGATAAATATTTATTATATTAAATCTATTGTTATTAAATTGTGGATTATATTTTATAATATAAATCATATATTCGATAAATCCATAGATAATTATATATAATTAGACTCTTAGTATATATTGATAGATGTATGTAGATCTCAAGATTTATAGATAATTATATATAGATTAACATATTTATTATGTATAATATGTATATTAATCTATAATTTATTTTTTTTCTTTTATAACAATAATTATATATTTATATATCGATTAAATATTTATTAATAAATAAATATTTATTATATTAAATTTATTATTATTAAATTATAAATTATATTATAAAATATAAATTATATATTTTATGAATTTATAATTTGAATTATTTATATTAAAAAATTTATTAATATAAAAAAAAAAAAAAAAGTTTAATATAATAAATACATATTTATATATTTAATTATTATTGTTTATATAAAAATTATTATTTAAATAAAATAAATTTTGATTATTTTCTTTAATTAATTTAATTTTTATTATGATATATAAAAATTTAATTATATTATAAAATAAATTTGATTATTTTCTTTAATTAATTTAATTTTTTATTGTAATATATAAAAATTTAATTATATTATAAATAAATTTTGAGATGTATAAAAAAATTTACTTAATAATGAAATTAAAATCATTCAATTTCATCTGATCATTGAAATTGAGTGAATATTTAATTATCAGAGTTATAGTAAAATTATAGTGAAATTACTAGGATGTATAAAAAAATTTACTTAATAATGAAATTAAAATCATTCAATTTCATCTGATCATTGAAATTGAGTGAATATTTAATTATCAGAGTTATAGTAAAATTATAGTGAAATTACTAGGATGTATAAAAAAATTTACTTAATAATGAAATTAAAATCATTCAATTTCATCTGATCATTGAAATTGAGTGAATATTTAATTATCAGAGTTATAGTAAAATTATAGTGAAATTACTAGGATGTATAAAAAAATTTACTTAATAATGAAATTAAAATCATTCAATTTCATCTGATCATTGAAATTGAGTGAATATTTAATTATCAGAGTTATAGTAAAATTATAGTGAAATTACTAGGATGTATAAAAAAATTTACTTAATAATGAAATTAAAATCATTCAATTTCATCTGATCATTGAAATTGAGTGAATATTTAATTATCAGAGTTATAGTAAAATTATAGTGAAATTACTAGGATGTATAAAAAAATTTACTTAATAATGAAATTAAAATCATTCAATTTCATCTGATCATTGAAATTGAGTGAATATTTAATTATCAGAGTTATAGTAAAATTATAGTGAAATTACTAGGATGTATAAAAAAATTTACTTAATAATGAAATTAAAATCATTCAATTTCATCTGATCATTGAAATTGAGTGAATATTTAATTATCAGAGTTATAGTAAAATTATAGTGAAATTACTAGGATGTATAAAAAAATTTATTTAATAATGAAATTAAAATCATTCAATTTCATCTGATCATTGAAATTGAGTGAATATTTAATTATCAGAGTTATAGTAAAATTATAGTGAAATTACTAGGATGTATAAAAAAATTTACTTAATAATGAAATTAAAATCATTCAATTTCATCTGATCATTGAAATTGAGTGAATATTTAATTATCAGAGTTATAGTAAAATTATAGTGAAATTACTAGGATGTATAAAAAAATTTACTTAATAATGAAATTAAAATCATTCAATTTCATCTGATCATTGAAATTGAGTGAATATTTAATTATCAGAGTTATAGTAAAATTATAGTGAAATTACTAGGATGTATAAAAAAATTTACTTAATAATGAAATTAAAATCATTCAATTTCATCTGATCATTGAAATTGAGTGAATATTTAATTATCAGAGTTATAGTAAAATTATAGTGAAATTACTAGGATGTATAAAAAAATTTACTTAATAATGAAATTAAAATCATTCAATTTCATCTGATCATTGAAATTGAGTGAATATTTAATTATCAGAGTTATAGTAAAATTATAGTGAAATTACTAGGATGTATAAAAAAATTTACTTAATAATGAAATTAAAATCATTCAATTTCATCTGATCATTGAAATTGAGTGAATATTTAATTATCAGAGTTATAGTAAAATTATAGTGAAATTACTAGGATGTATAAAAAAATTTACTTAATAATGAAATTAAAATCATTCAATTTCATCTGATCATTGAAATTGAGTGAATATTTAATTATCAGAGTTATAGTAAAATTATAGTGAAATTACTAGGATGTATAAAAAAATTTACTTAATAATGAAATTAAAATCATTCAATTTCATCTGATCATTGAAATTGAGTGAATATTTAATTATCAGAGTTATAGTAAAATTATAGTGAAATTACTAGGATGTATAAAAAATTTACTTAATAATGAAATTAAAATCATTCAATTGATAAAATTTTAGTTTATTATAAAATTTTTCTATTACGATGAAAAGATTTAATTAAAAATTAAAAGTTTTAATAAAAATTTAATTTTAGTTTTATTATTAATTAATTATTTTAATATTTATATAAATTTTTTTTTTATTATGAATTTTTAAATAAAATTTATAAAAATTATTTAAATTTTATAATTAAAAAATAAATGAAAATTTTATTTAGGGAAAAAAAATTAATAGAAGATAATTTAGTGCCAGCATCTGCGGTTAAACTACATCTATAAATTAATAATAACAATTTTAAATAAATTTAATAAAAAAAAATTAAATAAATAATTAATTATAATTTTAGTGAAATAATAATATAATTTTAAATTTATTTATTAAATTTAGTTATTTTGTAAATTTTATTAAAAACTAGGATTAGATACCCTATTATTAAAAAAGAAATTATGCAATTGATTATTAAATGTTAATCATTAAAATTAAAATATTTGGCGGTTAAATAATATTTTAGAGGAACTTGTGAATTAATTTGATGATCCACGATAAGATTTACTTAATTTAATTTTTATGTATTGTTGTTTTTAAAAATTTTAATAAAAATATTTTTATTAAATTTAATTTAAATTATAATTCAAATCAAAATGTAGAATAATTAAGATTTAATGAGTTACAATAAAATTTATATTTAAGGATAATTTATTTTAATATAAATTTTAAAAAGGATTTAAAAGTAAATAATTTTAAATTAAAATTATTGAAAGTTGTAAATTTAATGTACAAATCGCCCGTCATTTTCATATAAAAATTGGAAAAAGTCGTAACAAAGTAAAAGTATTGGAAAATGTTTTTAGTTTAAGAGTAAATAATTAATTAATAATTTATTTTTAAATAAATTTAAATAATAATTTTTATTCTAAAAATATTTATTTTATATATATAATATATATATAATATATATATATATATATATATATTATTTTAAAGTTTAATTTAATTTAATAATAATTAAAGTAATTTTAAATATAAATTTGTTTAAGTAAATATTTTAAATAAATTTTTTATATTAATAAGTATTGTAAAAGTTTTAAATAATTTTAAATAAAAAAAAAAATTATTTTTGTACCTTTTGTATCAGGGTTTATTAATTATAATTATATATATATATATATTTCTCGAAAATAAAAGAGCTAAATAAATATAATTTTTTATGTAAAATAATTAATTATTAATATTTATTTAGAAATTATACGTTATTCGATTTTATTGATATCTAGTTTTTTTTGAAATGAATTTAATTCATATATTTAATAAAAATTTATTTTATAATAAAATAAAATTTATTAAATATAAAAAAATTATGGGATAAACTTTAATTTTAAAATTATTATTTAAAATATTTATTTAAATATATTTATATTCATAAAATTTGTTAATATTAAAAAAAATTTAATAATTTATAAAATTTAAATATTTAAAGATTTATTAATAAAATATAAATTAATAAAAAAAAATTAATTAAAATTAAATTAAATTAATTTATAATGATAAAATTAGTAAATTTTATTATATTAATATATTTATTTAATTTATAAATATAATATAGGAATTAAGCAAAAATTATATTCACCTGTTTATCAAAAACATGTCTTTTTGTTAATAATTTAAAGTCAATTCTGCTCAATGAATTAAATTTTAAATAGCTGCAGTATTTTGACTGTACAAAGGTAGCATAATAAATAGGTTTTTAATTGGAATCTTGTATGAAAGAGTTAATGAAATATAAACTATCTTTATTATAAAAATTAAATTTTAATTTTAAGTAAAAATGCTTAAATAATATTAAGGGACGATAAGACCCTATAGAATTTTATATAATTTTATTAATATTAATATTTTAAATTGATATTAATAAAATTATATTTTATTGGGAGGATATTTAAATTTATTAAACTTTAAAATAATTAATAATCAATAATTATTGTTTAAATAAATGAATTTTATTAAAAATTAATAGATAAATT
Organism: Colletes latitarsis; assembly: GCF_051014445.1. Taxonomy (NCBI): domain Eukaryota; kingdom Metazoa; phylum Arthropoda; class Insecta; order Hymenoptera; family Colletidae; genus Colletes; species Colletes latitarsis. Next base: position 26,917 of record NW_027488501.1, on the reverse strand, counting down.
ACCTTAGGGATAACAGTGTAATATCTTTGGAAAGATCATATTAATAAAGATGATTACAACCTCGATGTTGAATTAAGATAAATTTTAAATGCAGTAGTTTAAAAATTAAGTCTGTTCGACTTTTAAAATCTTACATGATTTGAGTTCAGATCGGCGTAAGCCAGATCGGTTTCTATCTTTAATAAAATAAATATTTTTGTACGAAAGGACTCTATATTTAAAATAATTTTTTATTAATTAATAAATATTTTTATTAATTATTTTAGCAAATTAGTGCAATTAAATTTAGAATTTAGTATAAATATAATTTATTATATAAATAATAATTTATTCTTTATTAAATTATATATATATAAGTTTAATTTATTTATTTTTATTAATTTTAATAAATTTAATAGCTGTTGCATTTTTAACATTATATGAACGAAAAATTTTAGGTTATATTCAAGATCGAAAAGGTCCAAATAAATCTGGATTTATAGGATTATTTCAACCAATTAATGATGCTATAAAATTATTATTTAAAGAATTTTTTATTTTAAAAAATTCAAATTTTTATCAATATATATTTTGTCCTATATTAATTTTAATTTTATCTTTTATATTATGATTAGTAACACCTTTTTATTTTAATTTATATAATAATAATTTTTCAATTTTATTTATATTAAGAATTTTAAGATTTAGTGTTTTTCCTATAATAATTATAGGATGATCTTCAAATTCTAACTATTCTATGTTAGGATCAATTCGATCTATTGCACAATCTATTTCTTATGAAATTAGATTATTCTTAATATTATTAATTATAATATTATTAACTGAAAATATATCTTTTTACAATTTTATTATTTTTCAAAAATATATTAAATTTTGCATTCTTTTATTTCCTTTATATTTAATATTTATATTAAATATATTAATAGAATTAAATCGTACACCATTTGATTTAATTGAAGGTGAATCAGAATTAATTTCTGGATTTAATACTGAATATTTTAGAAGACAATTTACTATAATTTTTATAGCTGAATATTTAAGAATTAGATTTGCAAGAATAATTTTAAGTATTATATTTTTTGGATTTGATATATATTCAATTAAATTTTTATTAATTTATTATTTTCATTTATTATTAATTATTTGAATACGTGGAGTTTTACCTCGTATTCGATATGATGAATTAATATATTTATGTTGAAAAACTTTTTTACCTATAACTTTAATATATTTATTTTTTATTTTTATATTTAAACAATTTTCTAATATTATATTATAAATTAAAATATTAAATAAATTTTTAATTTGTAATTTAATAATTATATAAATATAATTATTATTATAAAATTTAAGTTTATAGAAGTTTATAATATTCTATCTTATATTTTCAAAATATATGCTTAATTCAAGCTCATAAACTTAAAATTTTATGTTTATTTTATTTAAAATTTTAATATAATAATATTATCTCAAAATTTATTAAATATTGAATTTAATAAAAAATATGAGAAATATAATAATGAAAATAATTGTCTTAAATTAGTGTAAGGATATTCAATTAATTGACTACCTAATCAAGTTAATAAAATAAATACATTAACAAATATTCAAAACATAATTTTATTAATTGGATAAAATTTACTTGATTTAATATTATAATTATTAATAATTGGTAAAAAATATAAAATTAAAATTGATATAAATAACATTAATACTCCTCCTAATTTATTTGGAATAGCTCGTAAAATTGAATATGCAAATAAAAAATATCATTCTGGTTTAATATGTTCTGGTGTAATTATAGAATTTGCTATAATAAAATTATCTGGGTCACTTAAATAATAAGGAATTTGTGTAACAATAATAAAATTAATATATAAAATTAAAATGAATCCTATAATATCTTTAATGAAAAAATAAGGATAAAAAGGAATTTTATAGATATTACTATCTATACCTATTGGGTTATTTGATCCATTTAAATGTAAATAAAATAAATGTAAAATTACTATAAATATAATAATTAAAGGTAAAATAAAATGAAATGAATAAAAACGATTTAATGTTGCATTATTAATTGAAAATCCTCCTCAAATTCATTCAACAATATCTTGCCCAATATATGGTAATGCGGATAATAAATTTGTAATTACAGTTGCACCTCAAAAAGATATTTGTCCTCATGGTAATACATACCCTAAAAAAGCCGTAGCTATAGAAAGTAATAAAATTATAATTCCAATAAATCATACATTAATTGATTTAAATGAATGATAATAGATATTTCGTCCAATATGTATATATATACAAATAAAATATATTGAAGCTCCATTTATATGAATTAAACGAATTAATCAACCTTTATTAACATCTTTTATAATATGAATAACTCTTTCAAAAGCATAATTAATATTTGGACAATAATGTAATGATAATAATAACCCTGAAATAATCTGAATTATTAAATATAATCCTAATAATGATCCAAAATTTCATAAAATATTAATATTTAATGGAGTTGGTAAAATAATTAATGAATTATTAAAAATTTTAAGTAATGAATTAACTTTAAATAATTTAATGAATTTATTTTTCATTAATTAAATATAATATTTTTTATATTATTAATTTTTAATTTTTCGTAATGATTTAAATTTAATTAATGATATTTTTATAATTAAATTTAAACAATAAATTAAATAAGTAATTGAAATAAAAATAAAAATACAATTAGGAAATTTATATAATAATTTAATTGAATAATTAATATTTTTAAATATAATTTTATTTATTATAAAATCAATTGAAATATAATTATAATATGTATAAATTATAATTAAAATTATAATAATATATATTAATAAAATTGAATAATATTCATAAGTAAATATAATTATCTTATAATTATTAATTAATCTAGTAAAATATATAAATATAATTATTAATCCTCCAATTATTGAAATAAAAATTATATAACTATATATATTTATATTTATATCTAAATTAATTAATAATAATATATTTATAATATAAAAAACTAAAATTATTATAAATATTAATGGGTGTAAATTAACTTTTATTATTGAAAATCTAATTAATATAATTAAATTTGAAACAATAATTAATTTAATTAAAATTATTATTTTTGGTATTATTATTATCATTTTAAAATTAAAATTATCATTTATAAATTAACAAAAAATAGTTTATTTAAAATATTAATTTTGGGAATTAAAGATAAAATATTCTTTTTTTTTTTGAAAATTAAGATTGTTTTAAATAAATATTATTTTTTTTAATTTACAAAATTAATGTTTTAAATAAACTATAAAACTTAATTTAATTTTAAATATTCAAAATAAATATATAAAATATGATTTTATTGGTGATATATTATTTAATTATCACTTTTTTTATTTAATAATATTTTTAGGAGTAGTATTAATTTTTAAATTTAAAGATTCATTATTAATAATTTTAATTAGAATTGAATTTATAATTATATTAAATATTGTAATAACTATCTATTTAAAAATTATATATTTTGATGAATGATTATTTTTATTCTATATTGTATTTTCTATTTGTGAAAGAGTATTAGGTTTATCTTTAATTATTAATTTAATATATAAATATGGGAATCAAAATATTAGAATAATAAATTTAATATGGTAATAATAATTAAAATATTAAAATAATTAAATTTAATATGGTAATAATAATTTTATTTAATACATTTGCTTTAATTTATATATATAATTTTTATAAATATAAATTTATAATAAGAAATTTAATTAATATAATATTAATTATATTAATTATAAATTATGATTTATTTATTGAATGAAATAAATATAGATTTAATTTTAGATTAAATAATTATTCTTTTATAATGATTATTTTAAGATTATGAATTTTTAGTATTATTATTATATCATTAAGATTAAAAATAATTAATTTTAATTTATTTATTAATTTTTTATTAATTTTATTAATTAATTTAATTTTATTTTTTATATCTAATAATGTTTTAATATTTTATTTTTTTTTTGAAGTTAGATTAATTTTAATATTTTTAATAATTATTTATTGAGGAATAGGTGAAATACGAATTTTAGCGAGAATATATTTAATATTTTATACTTTATTTTTTTCTTTACCACTTTTATTATTTTTATTTTTAATAATTTTAAATAAAAATTATATTATATTTAATATAATAGAAATAGAATTATTTATTTGTAATAATTATCTATTTATATTTATAATTTTATCTTTTTTAGTTAAAATTCCAATTTTTGGTATACATAATTGATTATTAAAAGCTCATGTAGAAGCTCCTGTATATTGTTCAATAATTTTAGCTTCTATTATATTAAAATTAGGAACATATGGATTATTACGATTTATTTTAATTTTTTACAATAATTTAATATTTATTAAAATTTATATTATAATTATTAGTATAACTGGAGGTATTATTTTAAGAATTTTATGTTTACGTCAAATTGATATAAAAATTTTAGTTGCATACTCTTCAGTAGTTCATATAAGTATTTTAATTAGTAGATTAATAACTTTAAAAAATTTAAGTTTATATAGATGTTATTTAACAATAATTTCTCATGGTTTATGTTCATCAGGATTATTTTATATAGTAAATTTATTTTATAAAGAAACAAATAGTCGATTAATAATTATTAATAAAGGTATTATTAATATTACTTCAAAAATATCATTATTATGATTTTTATTATGTTCTTCTAATATATCTGCTCCTTTATCATTAAATTTAATTAGAGAAATTTTTACTATAATAATTTTATATAATTGATGTAATTCATTAATTTTTATATTAATATTAATTAGATTTTTAAGATTTATTTATTCTTTATATTTATTTAGATATATAAATCATGGAAAAATAAATTTTTATTTAAAAATTAAGAATTTTAAGTTTTTAGAATTTTTAGTAATTATTTTACATTGATTACCTTTAAATTTTATATTTTTAAATTTAGATTTATTTATATAATTTAATTGTAATAAAAATATTTATTTAAATTTAAATTAATATATATATATATATATTAATATATGTATATATATATATATTAATATATAATATATATATAATTAAAAATCAATTTAAATAGTTTAAATAAAAATATTGAATTGTGGATTCAATGATGTATAAAAATACTTTAAATTATATTATTAATAATTATTTATAGTTTATTTATATTAATTTTAAGTTTTATATTAATAATTATAGGAATATATTTTTATATATTTAAATTTAATATATATATTGAATGATTAATATTAAATTTTAATAGAATAAAAATTGAATTTTTAATTTTTTTAGATTATATAAGATTAATTTTTTTAAGAATTGTAATATTAATTTCTTCTATAGTAATATTATATAGAATTGAATATATAAAATCAGAAATTTTTATTAAACGATTTATTTATTTAGTAATATTATTTGTAATTTCAATATGTTTAATAATTTTAAGTCCAAATATTTTTAGAATTATATTAGGTTGGGATGGTTTAGGATTAATTTCTTATTGTTTAATTATTTTTTATCAAAATTATAATTCATATAATTCAGGATTTTTAACAATTTTATGTAATCGAATTGGAGATGTTAGATTATTATTAATAATTTGTATATTTATAAATTTAGGATCTTGAAATGGATTAATTTATAATAATAATTTTTATAACAATATATTAAATTTTATATTAATTTTAACAGCTATAACTAAAAGTGCTCAAATACCTTTTTCTTTATGATTACCTGCTGCTATAACAGCCCCTACTCCAGTTTCTTCATTAGTTCATTCATCAACATTAGTTACTGCAGGTGTATATTTATTAATTCGATATAATAAATTATTTATAATAAATATAAATATTAATATATATATATTATACATTTCTTTAATAACAACTTTTATAGCAAGATTAATAGCTAATTTTGAATATGATTTAAAAAAAATTATTGCTTTATCAACATTAAGACAATTAGGTTTAATAATATTAACTTTAAGTATTAATTATTATGAATTAGCATTTTTTCATATAATTATTCATGCTTTATTTAAATCATTAATATTTTTATGTGCTGGAGATTTTATTCATTTAATAAATAATAATCAAGATATTCGTAAATATGGTAATATATTAATAATTACACCAATAAAAAGATTAATTATAATTTTAAGTTTAATTATATTAATAGGATTTCCATTTTTATCTGGATTTTATTCAAAAGATTTAATTATTGAAATATTTATAAATAAAAAATTAAATTATATTTTTTATTTAATTTTTATTATTTCAATAATATTAACAATTAGGTATAGAATTCGAATAATTTTATGATTAATATTTTTTAATAATAATTTTATTCCTATAATTTATTTTAAAGAAAATAAATTAATAATTTTTTGTATAATAATATTATTAATATTATCTTTTTTTTTTAGATATAATATATTTAAATTAATTTATATTAAATATTTATTTAATATATATATATTAGATAAAATAATAATTTTAAATTTTTATATTTATGGATTTTGAATTAGTTTATTAATGTATAATTTCAATATATATTTATTTAAAAATTTAATAAATTTTATTATAACAATATTTTTTTCTATATATATATTTAAATATAGATATAAAAATTTATTTAATATTATATATAAATATGAAATTTTAATAGAAAAAGGATGATTTGAAAGATCTATAGGTATATATATATTGAAATTAATATATATATTTAATATATTTAATAATAAATATATATTTAATAAGTTAGAATTTATTGTTATTATAAATTTTTATATTATTATATTATTATTATTTATTTGAATTTTATAAATTATTTAAATAGCTTAAATATAAAAGTATAATATTGAAAATATTAAGATAAATAAATTTTTTAAATAGAAATATTAATGAATAATCATTAATTTTTAAGTTAGAAGCTTAAATTATTATATTTCAAATTTATATAATTTAAACAAAATATTATATTTTCAATATAAAAATAATATAAATTAATTTTATTTATAAATAATAAAAATTAATAATTTTTAATTGGAATATTTAATTCAATTAAATTATTAACAATAATTTACCTCTAATTTTTTGGTTTCAATTAAATTTAGATATTAATAATTTATTTATTAAATTTTTAAATGCAATTTAAATGTTATTATATTAACTAATATCCAAATTAAAAATTATATAAAGTAAAAATTTACATTTAATTTCGAATTAAAAATTTGATTATTAAAATTAATCTATATAATAAATTAATTTAATCAATTTAAATAACCTAAATATCATTCTATTAATAATCCAATAATTAATATTAATAAAAAATATATAAATATAATTATTGAAATTAAAGATATAAATTCTTTTATTACAAAAATTAATGGTAAAATTAATATAATTTCAACATCAAAAATTAAAAAAATTAATGAAATTAAAAAAAAATTATTAGAAAATGGTAATCGTCTATTAGATAAAGGATCAAATCCACACTCAATTGGTAAAATTTTTTCTCGATTTTTTTTATACCTTATTTTAAAATATAAATTTATAAATGTTAATAATAAACAAATAAATATAATAATAAATAATATAAATATATAATTAAAAATTATATATATTATTATTAATAAATTTTTTAATTGGAAGTTAATCGTAATAATTTTTATACTATATATATATATATTAATTAATTTAATATATTCATCAATAAATAAATATATAAACAAATAATCAAATAATATCTACAAAATGTCAATATCAAGATGAAGCTTCAAAATGAAAATGATGAATTTTAGAAAAATGATTAATTGATATACGAAATAAACATGTTATTAAAAATAAAATACCAATAATTACATGTGTTCCATGAAATCCTGTTAATAAATAAAAAATAGATCCAAAAATTCTATCATTAATACAAAATTTTGATTCATTATATTCTAAATATTGTAATAATGAAAAATAAATTCCTAATAAAATTGTACATAATAATCAAAATTTACTATATCTTAATTTATTATTTAATAATAAATTATGACTTAAAGTAATTATAAATCCAGATGAAATTAAAATAATTGAATTTAATAATGGAATATCATAAGGATTAAATATTAAAATATTTTTAGGAGGTCATAAATTACCAATTTCAATATTAGGTGAAATACATCTATGGAAATAAGTTCAAAATATTGAAATAAAAAAAAATAATTCTGAAATAATAAATAAAATTATTCTAAATTTTATTATTATTATTACTTTTAATGTATGAAATCCTTGATAAGTTCTTTCCCGAATAATATCTCGTCATCATTGAAATATTATTATTATTAAAATTAATATATTTAATAATATAAAAAATAATTTATTTAATATAAATCAATTTAATATTCTTATTAATAAATTTATTAAAGATAAAGAAGTTATTAAAGGTCATGGTCTTAATGTAACTAAATGAAAAGGATGATTTGAATTTATCATTTTAATATTTAATTTTAATTAGATTCATTAAAATATAATAAACTTAAAATTGAAAATACATATGATTGAATTATAGAAACTGAAATTTCTAAAATAAATAATATATTTTGTACAATAATAATTAAAGGTAAAAATAATAATATTAAATTATTTATTGATGATCCTATTAAAGATAATAATAAATGACCTGCTAATATATTAGCAGTTAATCGAATAGATAATGTTCATGGACGAATAATATTTCTAATTAATTCAATTAATACTATAAAATTTATTAAAAATATAGGTGTATTTAATGGAACTAAATGAATTAATATATAATTTAAATTTACACTTCATCCAAATAATATAAATCTTAATCATAAAGTTAAAGATAAAGATAAATTAATATTTAAATGACTTGTTGGTGTAAAATTATAAGGAAATAATCCTAATAAATTTATAAATAAAATTATTATTATTAAACTAATAAAAATAATAATATTAGATATATATTTAAATATTACTAATAATTTAAATTCATTAAAAATTAAATTAATTAATAATATAAATATTATTTGATAACGTGATAATTTAATTCAATATATTAATGGGATTAATATCAATACTATTATAATTATAATTCAATTTATTGATATATATATATTTGTTGAAGGATCAAAAATAGAAAATAAATTTGTTACCATTTATATATATAAATAAATAAATGTTTCTTATAAAATTTAATTTTTATAATTTTATTATAATTTATAAAATAAATTATAATTAAAATAATAAAAATTATAATTAATCTATAAATATACAAATTTAATCAATTTATTGGTATTATTTGTGGAATGAAAAAATTTTCATTAGAAGTAATTGTTAAATACTATTATTTGGTTTAAGAGACCAATTCTTACATTTCAGACACCTAATGAAAAAAATATTGATTATATATTATTCAATAACTTTAAAATGACATTTTAATATTATTATTTAACTAATTTTTTATAATAATATATAATTAATTATTTATATTAATTCAATTCATAAAATTTGAACAATTAGTTCTTTCTAATACAATTGGTATAAATCTATGATTAGCTCCACAAATTTCTGAACATTGTCCAAAAAATAAACCTGATCGTATTGAAATTAAAGTTATTTGATTAATACGTCCTGGAATTGAATCTATTTTTATTCCTAATGATGGAATTGTTCAAGAATGAATAACATCTAATGATGTAGTTAATAAACGAATAGGAATATTATAAGGGATAATTAATCGATTATCAACATCTAATAAACGAAATAAATCTAATTTATCTAAATCTTTAATTATATAAGAATCAAAATTAAAATTTTTAAATTCAGGATATTCATAACTTCAATATCATTGATGTCCAATAGCTTTAATTGTAAAAAAAATAGGATTCCATATTTCATCAATAAAATATAATGTTTTTAATGAAGGAAAAGCAATAATTATTAAAATTAATATAGGTAAAATTGTTCATACAATTTCAATTAAATGATGCTTTAACAAATATCGATTTATAAATTCATTAGTTATAATATCTAATATAATTAATAATGTAAATGTAATAATTATAATTATTATAATTATAGTAATATTATAAAATAAATTTAAATTATTAGAAAATGGTGAACTTGGATCTTGAAAAGAAAATATTTTTCAATGTGAAATTATTAATAAAAAATTATAATTTTTATTTAAGAATCTTAAGTTCATTGCACTTATCTGCCATATTAATTATTAATAAATATTTTTAATTTTTTTTATAATTATAAAATTATTTATAATATATAAAATTTTATTTATTCTTTTTATTATATATAATTTTAATAATAAAAGGTAATTCATTAAATGAATGATCTAAAGGAGGATAATTTTGTAATCATTCTAAAGAACATTGATAAAATTTAAAAATAATTAATCGTTTAGCAATTAATCTTTCTATAATAATATAAATTAATAAAATTAATCTATTTAATGAAATTAAAGATCCTAAAGAAGATAATAAATTTCAACAATAATATGAATCAGGATAATCAGAATATCGTCGAGGTATTCCTATTAATCCTAAAAAATGTTGAGGAAAAAAAGTTAAATTTACTCCAATAAATATTAATAAAAATTGAATAATTAATCATTTTTTATTTAAAATTAAACCAGTAAAAATTGGATATCAATAAATAAATCTTGCAATAATAGAAAATACTGCTCCTATAGATAATACATAATGAAAATGTGCTACTACATAATATGTATCATGTAAAATAATATCAATAGATGAATTAGATAATATAATTCCAGTTAATCCTCCTATCGTAAATAAAAAAATAAATCCTATTGATCATAAAATAGAAGGATTAATAATTAATTTAGATCCATAATATGTTGCTATTCATCTAAAAACTTTAATTCCAGTAGGAATAGCAATAATTATAGTTGCTGAAGTAAAATAAGCTCGTGTATCAACATCTAATCCAACTGTAAATATATGATGAGCTCATACAATAAATCCTAAAAATCCAATCCCTAATATTGCATAAATTATTCCAATATTACCAAATGTTTCCTTTTTACCACTTTCATTAAAAATAATATGTGAAATTAATCCAAATCCAGGTAAAATTAAAATATAAACTTCAGGATGACCAAAAAATCAAAATAAATGTTGATAAAGTACAGGATCTCCTCCACCTGAAGGGTCAAAAAATGAAGTATTTAAATTACGATCAGTTAATAATATTGTAATTGCACCAGCTAATACAGGTAAAGATAATAATAATAAAATTGTTGTAATAAAAACAGATCATGAAAATAAAGATAATTGATCATAATTTAAATTATAATTTTTTATTATTAAAATTGTTACAATAAAATTTATTGATCCTATAATAGATGAAATACCTGCAATATGTAAAGAAAAAATAGTTAAATCAACAGATAAAGAAGAATGATATATTAATGAAGATAATGGAGGATAAATAGTTCATCCTGTTCCTCTTCCTCTATATAAAATACTACTTATTAATAATAAAATTAATGAAGGGGGTAATAATCAAAATCTTATATTATTTATTCGTGGAAATGCTATATCTGGTGCACCAATTATTAATGGAATTAATCAATTTCCAAATCCCCCAATTAAAAAAGGTATAACTATAAAAAAAATTATAATAAAAGCATGAGAAGTAACAATAGAATTATAAATTTGATCATTATTAATTCATATACCTGGTGAACTTAATTCCATACGAATAATTATTCTTAATGAAGAACCAATTATTCCAGTTCATATAGCAAAAATAAAATATAGTATCCCAATATTCTTATGATTTGTTGAATAAAATCATTTAAAAATATAATAAATATTTATTAAAATTTACAATTATATTATATTTTTAAATTTGAAATTTAATAGTTTATTTTAACTTAAAATTTTATATTTATATTTAATATTAAAATTAAATTATAATAATTCATAAAATTAATAAATTTAAATAATATTGTGTCTGAAAAAGAAGTAAATTGTAAATTTATTTATAAAGATAAAAATTCTTTCTATATTAAAAATTATTATTTATTTTTAATTAAATTTTTATAAGTTAAAATAAACTATTAAATTGCAAATTTAAAAATATTAAAAATTTAATTAAAAATTTATTAAATTTCAATATATAAATATAATATACATATAAATATAATTATAAATAAAATTAATAGTAATCATTTAGGAATAATTGTATTAATTATAATCTTATAAGAATAAGATTTAATTTTTGAGTTTAAATAATGATTAAATAAAAATAAATTTAAATAAGTTCATGTTATTAAAGTTCTAGAAATTAATATAGGAATTAATACAACCATTAAATTTTCATGATTTATAATTAAACTTTCTAATAATATCCATTTTATTAAAAATGTTAATATTGGAGGAAATCTAGAATATATAATTATTAAAAATATTATTAATATTTTTAATGGTTTACTTAAGTTTAAATCATAAACATCAAATTTATTATCAATATTTAATATACCTAATAATCGAAATAATAATAATGTTATTAAAGTGTATAAAATTATATAAATAATAAATAATTTTATAGATATCATTATTAAAAATAACAATAAACATGTATGAATTAATGAAGAATAAATTATAATGTATTTTAAAGAATTAGTATTTAAAACTAAAAGTCTAGAATATAATAAATTAAAAATAATAAATCCAATTATATGATCATCTAATTTTAATATTAAATGTATTAAATAAATAGGTTGAATTTTTAAAATAGTAGAAAAAATAAATAAATTTATTCAATTTATATATTTTGAAGATATTAAAAATCAAAAATTTACAGGATATAAACCTATTTTTATATATAATATAAAATAAGTAACAGCAATATGTAAATTATCTATTTCTTCTAAATTAAGAATATTTTTTATAATAATACTAAAATATAATAATAAAGAAGTAATTATAGAAACTATAAAATAAAAAATTGCAGAATTTATATCCTTTTCAATAATTAAAATATAAACTATAGTAAAACTTACAATTTCTATTAATATTCAAACAATAATACAATTATTAAATAATAAAGATACAATTCTTAAAAAAAAAATTAAAAGAATTAATAATTTTAATTTAACATCATATTTTAAAGTTTTTTTAATATAAAATTAAATAAATTTTTTATTTAATTTAATAATTAATAATTTTAATTTAAATTTTTAATAAAATATAATAATAAAAATTTAATTTATATAAATATTTCATCAAAATATTCCTTTTTCAGGCATATTACTAAAATTTTTAAAAATTATATTTTAGTGTTTAAGCACATAAAATTTTGAATTTTATAGAATTAATTAAATTAATAAATATATTAATTATATAATTATTAATTATATAATATTTATTATTTTTTTATTTATTATATAAAAGATATTCAAAATCTATATTTAGGGTATGAACCTAATAACTTTATTTATTTAGTTTATTTATATAAATAAATATATAAATAAAAATAATTTTAATTTCATTATTAAGTAAATTTTTTTATACATCCTAGTAATTTCACTATAATTTTACTATAACTCTGATAATTAAATATTCACTCAATTTCAATGATCAGATGAAATTGAATGATTTTAATTTCATTATTAAGTAAATTTTTTTATACATCCTAGTAATTTCACTATAATTTTACTATAACTCTGATAATTAAATATTCACTCAATTTCAATGATCAGATGAAATTGAATGATTTTAATTTCATTATTAAGTAAATTTTTTTATACATCCTAGTAATTTCACTATAATTTTACTATAACTCTGATAATTAAATATTCACTCAATTTCAATGATCAGATGAAATTGAATGATTTTAATTTCATTATTAAGTAAATTTTTTTATACATCCTAGTAATTTCACTATAATTTTACTATAACTCTAATAATTAAATATTCACTCAATTTCAATGATCAGATGAAATTGAATGATTTTAATTTCATTATTAAGTAAATTTTTTTATACATCCTAGTAATTTCACTATAATTTTACTATAACTCTGATAATTAAATATTCACTCAATTTCAATGATCAGATGAAATTGAATGATTTTAATTTCATTATTAAGTAAATTTTTTTATACATCCTAGTAATTTCACTATAATTTTACTATAACTCTGATAATTAAATATTCACTCAATTTCAATGATCAGATGAAATTGAATGATTTTAATTTCATTATTAAGTAAATTTTTTTATACATCCTAGTAATTTCACTATAATTTTACTATAACTCTGATAATTAAATATTCACTCAATTTCAATGATCAGATGAAATTGAATGATTTTAATTTCATTATTAAGTAAATTTTTTTATACATCCTAGTAATTTCACTATAATTTTACTATAACTCTGATAATTAAATATTCACTCAATTTCAATGATCAGATGAAATTGAATGATTTTAATTTCATTATTAAGTAAATTTTTTTATACATCCTAGTAATTTCACTATAATTTTACTATAACTCTGATAATTAAATATTCACTCAATTTCAATGATCAGATGAAATTGAATGATTTTAATTTCATTATTAAGTAAATTTTTTTATACATCCTAGTAATTTCACTATAATTTTACTATAACTCTGATAATTAAATATTCACTCAATTTCAATGATCAGATGAAATTGAATGATTTTAATTTCATTATTAAATAAATTTTTTTATACATCCTAGTAATTTCACTATAATTTTACTATAACTCTGATAATTAAATATTCACTCAATTTCAATGATCAGATGAAATTGAATGATTTTAATTTCATTATTAAGTAAATTTTTTTACACATCCTAGTAATTTCACTATAATTTTACTATAACTCTGATAATTAAATATTCACTCAATTTCAATGATCAGATGAAATTGAATGATTTTAATTTCATTATTAAATAAATTTTTTTATACATCCTAGTAATTTCACTATAATTTTACTATAACTCTGATAATTAAATATTCACTCAATTTCAATGATCAGATGAAATTGAATGATTTTAATTTCATTATTAAGTAAATTTTTTTATACATCCTAGTAATTTCACTATAATTTTACTATAACTCTGATAATTAAATATTCACTCAATTTCAATGATCAGATGAAATTGAATGATTTTAATTTCATTATTAAGTAAATTTTTTTATACATCCTAGTAATTTCACTATAATTTTACTATAACTCTGATAATTAAATATTCACTCAATTTCAATGATCAGATGAAATTGAATGATTTTAATTTCATTATTAAGTAAATTTTTTTATACATCCTAGTAATTTCACTATAATTTTACTATAACTCTGATAATTAAATATTCACTCAATTTCAATGATCAGATGAAATTGAATGATTTTAATTTCATTATTAAGTAAATTTTTTTATACATCCTAGTAATTTCACTATAATTTTACTATAACTCTGATAATTAAATATTCACTCAATTTCAATGATCAGATGAAATTGAATGATTTTAATTTCATTATTAAGTAAATTTTTTTATACATCCTAGTAATTTCACTATAATTTTACTATAACTCTGATAATTAAATATTCACTCAATTTCAATGATCAGATGAAATTGAATGATTTTAATTTCATTATTAAGTAAATTTTTTTATACATCCTAGTAATTTCACTATAATTTTACTATAACTCTGATAATTAAATATTCACTCAATTTCAATGATCAGATGAAATTGAATGATTTTAATTTCATTATTAAGTAAATTTTTTTATACATCCTAGTAATTTCACTATAATTTTACTATAACTCTGATAATTAAATATTCACTCAATTTCAATGATCAGATGAAATTGAATGATTTTAATTTCATTATTAAGTAAATTTTTTTATACATCCTAGTAATTTCACTATAATTTTACTATAACTCTGATAATTAAATATTCACTCAATTTCAATGATCAGATGAAATTGAATGATTTTAATTTCATTATTAAGTAAATTTTTTTATACATCCTAGTAATTTCACTATAATTTTACTATAACTCTGATAATTAAATATTCACTCAATTTCAATGATCAGATGAAATTGAATGATTTTAATTTCATTATTAAGTAAATTTTTTTATACATCCTAGTAATTTCACTATAATTTTACTATAACTCTGATAATTAAATATTCACTCAATTTCAATGATCAGATGAAATTGAATGATTTTAATTTCATTATTAAGTAAATTTTTTTATACATCCTAGTAATTTCACTATAATTTTACTATAACTCTGATAATTAAATATTCACTCAATTTCAATGATCAGATGAAATTGAATGATTTTAATTTCATTATTAAGTAAATTTTTTTATACATCCTAGTAATTTCACTATAATTTTACTATAACTCTGATAATTAAATATTCACTCAATTTCAATGATCAGATGAAATTGAATGATTTTAATTTCATTATTAAGTAAATTTTTTTATACATCCTAGTAATTTCACTATAATTTTACTATAACTCTGATAATTAAATATTCACTCAATTTCAATGATCAGATGAAATTGAATGATTTTAATTTCATTATTAAGTAAATTTTTTTATACATCCTAGTAATTTCACTATAATTTTACTATAACTCTGATAATTAAATATTCACTCAATTTCAATGATCAGATGAAATTGAATGATTTTAATTTCATTATTAAGTAAATTTTTTTATACATCCTAGTAATTTCACTATAATTTTACTATAACTCTGATAATTAAATATTCACTCAATTTCAATGATCAGATGAAATTGAATGATTTTAATTTCATTATTAAGTAAATTTTTTTATACATCCTAGTAATTTCACTATAATTTTACTATAACTCTGATAATTAAATATTCACTCAATTTCAATGATCAGATGAAATTGAATGATTTTAATTTCATTATTAAGTAAATTTTTTTATACATCCTAGTAATTTCACTATAATTTTACTATAACTCTGATAATTAAATATTCACTCAATTTCAATGATCAGATGAAATTGAATGATTTTAATTTCATTATTAAGTAAATTTTTTTATACATCCTAGTAATTTCACTATAATTTTACTATAACTCTGATAATTAAATATTCACTCAATTTCAATGATCAGATGAAATTGAATGATTTTAATTTCATTATTAAATAAATTTTTTTATACATCCTAGTAATTTCACTATAATTTTACTATAACTCTGATAATTAAATATTCACTCAATTTCAATGATCAGATGAAATTGAATGATTTTAATTTCATTATTAAGTAAATTTTTTTATACATCCTAGTAATTTCACTATAATTTTACTATAACTCTGATAATTAAATATTCACTCAATTTCAATGATCAGATGAAATTGAATGATTTTAATTTCATTATTAAGTAAATTTTTTTATACATCCTAGTAATTTCACTATAATTTTACTATAACTCTGATAATTAAATATTCACTCAATTTCAATGATCAGATGAAATTGAATGATTTTAATTTCATTATTAAGTAAATTTTTTTATACATCCTAGTAATTTCACTATAATTTTACTATAACTCTGATAATTAAATATTCACTCAATTTCAATGATCAGATGAAATTGAATGATTTTAATTTCATTATTAAGTAAATTTTTTTATACATCCTAGTAATTTCACTATAATTTTACTATAACTCTGATAATTAAATATTCACTCAATTTCAATGATCAGATGAAATTGAATGATTTTAATTTCATTATTAAGTAAATTTTTTTATACATCCTAGTAATTTCACTATAATTTTACTATAACTCTGATAATTAAATATTCACTCAATTTCAATGATCAGATGAAATTGAATGATTTTAATTTCATTATTAAGTAAATTTTTTTATACATCCTAGTAATTTCACTATAATTTTACTATAACTCTGATAATTAAATATTCACTCAATTTCAATGATCAGATGAAATTGAATGATTTTAATTTCATTATTAAATAAATTTTTTTATACATCCTAGTAATTTCACTATAATTTTACTATAACTCTGATAATTAAATATTCACTCAATTTCAATGATCAGATGAAATTGAATGATTTTAATTTCATTATTAAGTAAATTTTTTTATACATCCTAGTAATTTCACTATAATTTTACTATAACTCTGATAATTAAATATTCACTCAATTTCAATGATCAGATGAAATTGAATGATTTTAATTTCATTATTAAATAAATTTTTTTATACATCCTAGTAATTTCACTATAATTTTACTATAACTCTGATAATTAAATATTCACTCAATTTCAATGATCAGATGAAATTGAATGATTTTAATTTCATTATTAAATAAATTTTTTTATACATCCTAGTAATTTCACTATAATTTTACTATAACTCTGATAATTAAATATTCACTCAATTTCAATGATCAGATGAAATTGAATGATTTTAATTTCATTATTAAGTAAATTTTTTTATACATCCTAGTAATTTCACTATAATTTTACTATAACTCTGATAATTAAATATTCACTCAATTTCAATGATCAGATGAAATTGAATGATTTTAATTTCATTATTAAGTAAATTTTTTTATACATCCTAGTAATTTCACTATAATTTTACTATAACTCTGATAATTAAATATTCACTCAATTTCAATGATCAGATGAAATTGAATGATTTTAATTTCATTATTAAGTAAATTTTTTTATACATCCTAGTAATTTCACTATAATTTTACTATAACTCTGATAATTAAATATTCACTCAATTTCAATGATCAGATGAAATTGAATGATTTTAATTTCATTATTAAGTAAATTTTTTTATACATCCTAGTAATTTCACTATAATTTTACTATAACTCTGATAATTAAATATTCACTCAATTTCAATGATCAGATGAAATTGAATGATTTTAATTTCATTATTAAGTAAATTTTTTTATACATCCTAGTAATTTCACTATAATTTTACTATAACTCTGATAATTAAATATTCACTCAATTTCAATGATCAGATGAAATTGAATGATTTTAATTTCATTATTAAGTAAATTTTTTTTATACATCCTAATAATTTCACTATAATTTTACTATAACTCTGATAATTAAATATTCACTCAATTTCAATGATCAGATGAAATTGAATGATTTTAATTTCATTATTAAGTAAATTTTTTTATACATCCTAGTAATTTCACTATAA
This sequence comes from Colletes latitarsis, assembly GCF_051014445.1. Lineage (NCBI taxonomy): Eukaryota > Metazoa > Arthropoda > Insecta > Hymenoptera > Colletidae > Colletes > Colletes latitarsis. The sequence goes on along the minus strand of NW_027488501.1, from coordinate 7,585 downwards.
TTTTACTATAACTCTGATAATTAAATATTCACTCAATTTCAATAAATCAAGACTTATTTATAATATAATTAAATTTTTATATATTACAATAAAAATTAAATTAATTAAAGAAAATAATCAAAATTTATTTATAATATAATTAAATTTTTATATATTACAATAAAAATTAAATTAATTAAAGAAAATAATCAAAATTTATTTTATAATATAATTAAATTTTTATATATCATAATAAAAATTAAATTAATTAAAGAAAATAATCAAAATTTATTTTATTTAAATAATAATTTTTATATAAACAATAATAATTAAATATATAAATATGTATTTATTATATTAAACTTTTTTTTTTTTTTTTTATATTAATAAATTTTTTAATATAAATAATTCAAATTATAAATTCATAAAATATATAATTTATATTTTATAATATAATTTATAATTTAATAATAATAAATTTAATATAATAAATATTTATTTATTAATAAATATTTAATCGATATATAAATATATAATTATTATTATAAAAGAAAAAAAAATAAATTATAGATTAATATACATATTATACATAATAAATATGTTAATCTATATACAATTATCTATAAATCTTGAGATCTACATACATCTATCAATATATACTAAGAGTCTAATTATATATAATTATCTATGGATTTATCGAATATATGATCTATATTATAAAATATAATCCACAATTTAATAACAATAGATTTAATATAATAAATATTTATCTATTAATAAATATTTAATCGATATATATATATATAATTATTGTTATAAAGAAAAAAAAATAAATTATAGATTAATATACATATTATACATAATAAATATATTAATTTATATACAATTATCTATAAATCTTGAGATCTACATACATCTATCAATATATACTAAGAGTCTAATTATATATAATTATCTATGGATTTATCGAATATATGATTTATATTATAAAATATAATCCACAATTTAATAACAATAGATTTAATATAATAAATATTTATCTATTAATAAATATTTAATCGATATATATATATATAATTATTGTTATAAAGAAAAAAAAATAAATTATAGATTAATATACATATTATACATAATAAATATGTTAATCTATATACAATTATCTATAAATCTTGAGATCTACATACATCTATCAATATATACTAAGAGTCTAATTATATATAATTATCTATGGATTTATCGAATATATGATCTATATTATAAAATATAATCCATAATTTAATAACAATAGATTTAATATAATAAATATTTATCTATTAATAAATATTTAATCGATATATATATATATAATTATTGTTATAAAGAAAAAAAAATAAATTATAGATTAATATACATATTATACATAATAAATATGTTAATCTATATACAATTATCTATAAATCTTGAGATCTACATACATCTATCAATATATACTAAGAGTCTAATTATATATAATTATCTATGGATTTATCGAATATATGATCTATATTATAAAATATAATCCACAATTTAATAACAATAGATTTAATATAATAAATATTTATTTATTAATAAATATTTAATCGATATATATATATATAATTATTGTTATAAAGAAAAAAAAATAAATTATAGATTAATATACATATTATACATAATAAATATGTTAATTTATATACAATTATCTATAAATCTTGAGATCTACATACATCTATCAATATATACTAAGAGTCTAATTATATATAATTATCTATGGATTTATCGAATATATGATCTATATTATAAAATATAATCCATAATTTAATAACAATAGATTTAATATAATAAATATTTATCTATTAATAAATATTTAATTGATATATATATATATAATTATTGTTATAAAGAAAAAAAAATAAATTATAGATTAATATACATATTATACATAATAAATATGTTAATCTATATACAATTATCTATAAATCTTGAGATCTACATACATCTATCAATATATACTAAGAGTCTAATTATATATAATTATCTATGGATTTATCGAATATATGATCTATATTATAAAATATAATCCATAATTTAATAATAATAAATTTAATACAATAAATATTTATTTATTAATAAATATTTAATTGATATATATATATATATACATACATATATATATATATATATATAATTAATATTATATAATAAATAAATAAATTATATATATATATATATATATGTATATAAATAATATTATATTATAAAATAAATTATATATATATGTATATATATATATATATATATATCAATTAAATGTTTATTAATAAATAAATATTTATTGTATTAAATTTATTATTATTAAATTATGGATTATATTTTATAATATATATTATATATTCGATAAATCCATAGATAATTATATATAATTAGACTCTTAGTATATATTGATAGATGTATGTAGATCTCAAGATTTATAGATAATTGTATATAGATTAACATATTTATTATGTATAATATGTATATTAATCTATAATTTATTTTTTTTCTTTATAACAATAATTATATATATATATATCGATTAAATATTTATTAATAAATAAATATTTATTATATTAAATCTATTGTTATTAAATTGTGAATTATATTTTATAATATAGATCATATATTCGATAAATCCATAGATAATTATATATAATTAGACTCTTAGTATATATTGATAGATGTATGTAGATCTCAAGATTTATAGATAATTGTATATAGATTAACATATTTATTATGTATAATATGTATATTAATCTATAATTTATTTTTTTTTCTTTATAACAATAATTATATATATATATATCGATTAAATATTTATTAATAGATAAATATTTATTATATTAAATCTATTGTTATTAAATTGTGGATTATATTTTATAATATAGATCATATATTCGATAAATCCATAGATAATTATATATAATTAGACTCTTAGTATATATTGATAGATGTATATAGTTCTCAAGATTTATAGATAATTGTATATAGATTAACATATTTATTATGTATAATATGTATATTAATCTATAATTTATTTTTTTTTCTTTATAATAATAATTATATATATATATATCAATTAAATATTTATTAATAGATAAATATTTATTATATTAAATCTATTGTTATTAAATTGTGGATTATATTTTATAATATAGATCATATATTCGATAAATCCATAGATAATTATATATAATTAGACTCTTAGTATATATTGATAGATGTATGTAGATCTCAAGATTTATAGATAATTGTATATAGATTAACATATTTATTATGTATAATATGTATATTAATCTATAATTTATTTTTTTTTCTTTATAACAATAATTATATATATATATATCGATTAAATATTTATTAATAGATAAATATTTATTATATTAAATCTATTGTTATTAAATTGTGGATTATATTTTATAATATAGATCATATATTCGATAAATCCATAGATAATTATATATAATTAGACTCTTAGTATATATTGATAGATGTATGTAGATCTCAAGATTTATAGATAATTATATATAGATTAACATATTTATTATGTATAATATGTATATTAATCTATAATTTATTTTTTTTTCTTTATAACAATAATTATATATATATATATATCAATTAAATATTTATTAATAGATAAATATTTATTATATTAAATCTATTGTTATTAAATTATGGATTATATTTTATAATATAGATCATATATTCGATAAATCCATAGATAATTATATATAATTAGACTCTTAGTATATATTGATAGATGTATGTAGATCTCAAGATTTATAGATAATTGTATATAGATTAACATATTTATTATGTATAATATGTATATTAATCTATAATTTATTTTTTTTTCTTCATAACAATAATTATATATATATATATCGATTAAATATTTATTAATAGATAAATATTTATTATATTAAATCTATTGTTATTAAATTGTGGATTATATTTTATAATATAGATCATATATTCGATAAATCCATAGATAATTATATATAATTAGACTCTTAGTATATATTGATAGATGTATGTAGATCTCAAGATTTATAGATAATTATATATAGATTAACATATTTATTATGTATAATATGTATATTAATCTATAATTTATTTTTTTTCTTTTATAACAATAATTATATATTTATATATCGATTAAATATTTATTAATAAATAAATATTTATTATATTAAATTTATTATTATTAAATTATAAATTATATTATAAAATATAAATTATATATTTTATGAATTTATAATTTGAATTATTTATATTAAAAAATTTATTAATATAAAAAAAAAAAAAAAAAGTTTAATATAATAAATACATATTTATATATTTAATTATTATTGTTTATATAAAAATTATTATTTAAATAAAATAAATTTTGATTATTTTCTTTAATTAATTTAATTTTTATTATGATATATAAAAATTTAATTATATTATAAAATAAATTTTGATTATTTTCTTTAATTAATTTAATTTTTATTGTAATATATAAAAATTTAATTATATTATAAATAAATTTTGATTATTTTCTTTAATTAATTTAATTTTTATTGTAATATATAAAAATTTAATTATATTATAAATAAGTCTTGATTTATTGAAATTGAGTGAATATTTAATTATCAGAGTTATAGTAAAATTATAGTGAAATTACTAGGATGTATAAAAAAATTTACTTAATAATGAAATTAAAATCATTCAATTTCATCTGATCATTGAAATTGAGTGAATATTTAATTATCAGAGTTATAGTAAAATTATAGTGAAATTACTAGGATGTATAAAAAAATTTACTTAATAATGAAATTAAAATCATTCAATTTCATCTGATCATTGAAATTGAGTGAATATTTAATTATCAGAGTTATAGTAAAATTATAGTGAAATTACTAGGATGTATAAAAAAATTTACTTAATAATGAAATTAAAATCATTCAATTTCATCTGATCATTGAAATTGAGTGAATATTTAATTATCAGAGTTATAGTAAAATTATAGTGAAATTACTAGGATGTATAAAAAAATTTACTTAATAATGAAATTAAAATCATTCAATTTCATCTGATCATTGAAATTGAGTGAATATTTAATTATCAGAGTTATAGTAAAATTATAGTGAAATTACTAGGATGTATAAAAAAATTTACTTAATAATGAAATTAAAATCATTCAATTTCATCTGATCATTGAAATTGAGTGAATATTTAATTATCAGAGTTATAGTAAAATTATAGTGAAATTACTAGGATGTATAAAAAAATTTATTTAATAATGAAATTAAAATCATTCAATTTCATCTGATCATTGAAATTGAGTGAATATTTAATTATCAGAGTTATAGTAAAATTATAGTGAAATTACTAGGATGTATAAAAAAATTTATTTAATAATGAAATTAAAATCATTCAATTTCATCTGATCATTGAAATTGAGTGAATATTTAATTATCAGAGTTATAGTAAAATTATAGTGAAATTACTAGGATGTATAAAAAAATTTACTTAATAATGAAATTAAAATCATTCAATTTCATCTGATCATTGAAATTGAGTGAATATTTAATTATCAGAGTTATAGTAAAATTATAGTGAAATTACTAGGATGTATAAAAAAATTTACTTAATAATGAAATTAAAATCATTCAATTTCATCTGATCATTGAAATTGAGTGAATATTTAATTATCAGAGTTATAGTAAAATTATAGTGAAATTACTAGGATGTATAAAAAAATTTACTTAATAATGAAATTAAAATCATTCAATTTCATCTGATCATTGAAATTGAGTGAATATTTAATTATCAGAGTTATAGTAAAATTATAGTGAAATTACTAGGATGTATAAAAAAATTTACTTAATAATGAAATTAAAATCATTCAATTTCATCTGATCATTGAAATTGAGTGAATATTTAATTATCAGAGTTATAGTAAAATTATAGTGAAATTACTAGGATGTATAAAAAAATTTACTTAATAATGAAATTAAAATCATTCAATTTCATCTGATCATTGAAATTGAGTGAATATTTAATTATCAGAGTTATAGTAAAATTATAGTGAAATTACTAGGATGTATAAAAAAATTTACTTAATAATGAAATTAAAATCATTCAATTTCATCTGATCATTGAAATTGAGTGAATATTTAATTATCAGAGTTATAGTAAAATTATAGTGAAATTACTAGGATGTATAAAAAAATTTACTTAATAATGAAATTAAAATCATTCAATTTCATCTGATCATTGAAATTGAGTGAATATTTAATTATCAGAGTTATAGTAAAATTATAGTGAAATTACTAGGATGTATAAAAAAATTTACTTAATAATGAAATTAAAATCATTCAATTTCATCTGATCATTGAAATTGAGTGAATATTTAATTATCAGAGTTATAGTAAAATTATAGTGAAATTACTAGGATGTATAAAAAAATTTACTTAATAATGAAATTAAAATCATTCAATTTCATCTGATCATTGAAATTGAGTGAATATTTAATTATCAGAGTTATAGTAAAATTATAGTGAAATTACTAGGATGTATAAAAAAATTTACTTAATAATGAAATTAAAATCATTCAATTTCATCTGATCATTGAAATTGAGTGAATATTTAATTATCAGAGTTATAGTAAAATTATAGTGAAATTACTAGGATGTATAAAAAAATTTACTTAATAATGAAATTAAAATCATTCAATTTCATCTGATCATTGAAATTGAGTGAATATTTAATTATCAGAGTTATAGTAAAATTATAGTGAAATTACTAGGATGTATAAAAAAATTTACTTAATAATGAAATTAAAATCATTCAATTTCATCTGATCATTGAAATTGAGTGAATATTTAATTATCAGAGTTATAGTAAAATTATAGTGAAATTACTAGGATGTATAAAAAAATTTACTTAATAATGAAATTAAAATCATTCAATTTCATCTGATCATTGAAATTGAGTGAATATTTAATTATCAGAGTTATAGTAAAATTATAGTGAAATTACTAGGATGTATAAAAAAATTTACTTAATAATGAAATTAAAATCATTCAATTTCATCTGATCATTGAAATTGAGTGAATATTTAATTATCAGAGTTATAGTAAAATTATAGTGAAATTACTAGGATGTATAAAAAAATTTACTTAATAATGAAATTAAAATCATTCAATTTCATCTGATCATTGAAATTGAGTGAATATTTAATTATCAGAGTTATAGTAAAATTATAGTGAAATTACTAGGATGTATAAAAAAATTTACTTAATAATGAAATTAAAATCATTCAATTTCATCTGATCATTGAAATTGAGTGAATATTTAATTATCAGAGTTATAGTAAAATTATAGTGAAATTACTAGGATGTATAAAAAAATTTACTTAATAATGAAATTAAAATCATTCAATTTCATCTGATCATTGAAATTGAGTGAATATTTAATTATCAGAGTTATAGTAAAATTATAGTGAAATTACTAGGATGTATAAAAAAATTTACTTAATAATGAAATTAAAATCATTCAATTTCATCTGATCATTGAAATT